>NC_056738.1:65637897-65932897 GCF_019279795.1 Protopterus annectens
ATGGGCCTTTTTGGGGGTGAGAGGGAGGTGAAGTTTGTGCTGAACCTGCCTGCCAGGATGTTAGCGATATCGGTCGGTTCAGTGTATTTTGTGCCATTCTGCACTAACTTCGAGCAGATCTGAGCATTGCCACTTAGATTGTTGACATAGCTAAAGAATCCCTTGTGGTTATCTTTGGAGTCCTTGGCAATTTTTCTTTCAAAGCTCGCCTTGGATGATTTTATGAGGGATCGTAGTTTCTTGCTGATACTGATCAGGGATGTCTTCCCTTCTTGGGATTTTACTCTTTTCTGTACTAGTTTCCTCCTTCTATTGTATAGCTTGTTTATGGCAGGAGTCCACCAGACTGGTTTCCTTTTCTTGGAGGAGTGAGTCTTGGTTTGGCTTGGGATTGCACCATCCATGCATTCTTATAGCTGCCCCTAGAATGCATTAGTAAAGGATTTTGCAGCTTGGACAGTGATATCCTTCAGCATGGGGGCTTTGAAACTTTCCACCTCGGTCTTAAGTAATGTGAAGTTTGCTTTTGAAAAGTTTTTTATGGTGGTTTTCTTGTCCGGGGGTGGGGGCGGAATATGGATATCCAAAGGGATTTGTTTATGGTCAGATCTAACCAGCGAGGGGTTGACCTCTGGTGTGGAACACCGGTCACCCATGTTGGTGATGACCAGGTCCAATATGTTGTCACCTCTGGTGGGAGTGTTGACCAGTTGAACCAGGGCATTTTTAAATTCTAGGAAAAGTTGGGCAAGGGAGTTAGTACTTGAGTAGTTCTCCCAGTTAATGTTTGGGTAATTGAAATCACCCAATATTAGGGTGTTTGGTAGGACCTTTATGTTTTCCAGTGTTTCCAGAAATGTGGAATGGGGGTCCTGGGACATGGTGGGTGATCTGTAGCAAGCTACAATTTAAATTGCTGTTTTGCCCATTGTTAGTTGCAAGTGGATGATCTCTGAAGCATCATGCTGTGCCACTAAGACTGTGATGACTAAGAATAGAGAACTACAGTGGGATTTCGGGCTTGGTAGGAATTTGAAGGTAAAAAGTGATTTAATACAAATATGTTACCTTCTACAGTAATTCATTTCCAAACTGGTCTATGTTAAAACAACGAAAAGTATAAATATCGAATGCTCGGATTAGCGAAAACACATATCATCGAAATTGCTATTGTGGGGGGCTGTGCCCCCCACACCTCCCCTTAAAAATATATTCCAACTCCGAGATCACACTACAGTGAAGAAAGGGCAAATTTTCCAATCTTCACTGTACCGCAATCTCACAATATCGATGTTGATAATATGCGATGTGAGAGTTTTCAATCTCGCCGTTTGTTCTTACACACTGGTTCGGAGCTGATCCTCGGCTCCGAGTCGGCCGCATAGCAAAGCTCTGCATCTTAGAGAAGCTTGAGACCAGGCTATATCCCACAATCCTCCCTGCCATTACTCAGATCTAGTTTGCCGCTGCAACGGGTCACATCGCTACAGAGAGCTCGGACCAGAGTTTTTTTTGTTAGACAGATAAGATAGTCTTTTTTCTTTGTTTCAAAAGTTATTATACTCTTATAGTTTTTTGATATTTTACTTTTCTATACTATAATGTGTGTGTGTGTATATTGTAGTTAGTTTTTATAGGTTTCCCTTTGGGGCCTACCCTTACTTAACTGTAAATTCTCTTAAACTTAAAATTATTAAACTTTAAATACCCTCGTCTTTAAGTTTACTGTTATGTCTGAAAAAGCCAAGTCTGGTTTTAAAAGGTGTCAGTGTGGACAGAAAATGTCCATTACTGACAACCACACTTCCTGCGTCTACTGTCTTGGCCCTCTCCACTTGCAAGAGGATTGCTCTATTTGCCATTCCTTCAGTGGGAGGGTCATGACAGATGGACGCAGGAAACCTATTGACAGGGGGCTTCTTAAGCCTGCCTTCCAAGAGGCCTTGGACAAGTCTGACCAGGCTTCTAAGTCTTCGAAGGGGTCAAAGATGTCGGAGCCCAAGTCATCGGCTCCGAGTACATCTTCTAGAGTTCATTCGCCGGTTCCACAGACTTCGGGGCCGAGCGTCGAATGTTTGTCTCTCACTGAGCCCCAGGTCTTGGAACCGGTGTCGGAACTACCGCCACCGTCTATTCTTCGGTCGGTGCCATCTTCGGCCCCTTCGACCCGATCTTCCAGACCATTATCTGATACTGATGTGGATCGTGTCGTGCAGAAACTTATGGAGAACACGGCCCTTTCCAAATTGATTGCAGTTTCCTCCCAGTTGGTGTCGAAACTAGAAGGCCTTCCTTTATCTCCAACAGGTCCTCCTACGAGACCCATCCAGTCTTCGGAGCCGGAAGAGGATGAGCCGATGATAGTGGAGCCCTCGGTGCCGAAACCATCCATTGCACGATCGACACCATTTACCTGAACTCTATCGGAACCGATAGGTGAGTCGCGGAGTCGACGATCTCTCCTTGGTTCCGGGACCGAGAGTCATACCGACCTTTCGGTTCAGACTCTCCCTCTCGGGGCCTCGGCGCAGATCGGCTCGGCTCCGTCCTCGGGGTCGAGACCCATGGGCCCCGTGTCTCGGATTCTTCCATGTTCTTCGGAACCGGGGGAGTCCTTGAACCGAGGTTCAGGGGTTTTTGACCTTATGAGGAAGGTTTTGTCTACACAGACAACCACTTTATCGGACGCGTCTTCTCCCTCCCTTAAGGAGCCGCTCTCTGTTTCTGTTCCCACGACACATCCAAAGCATGGAGCACCATTGTCTCAGCCATCCCTAGACGATGCCCCCTGTTCCTCGGAGGCCTCACCGGAATCTCCCTCCGATGAGGTCCCGAGGAAAAGATTGTGCAAGAGGAGGCACTTAGACTCCCCACAGGAATCTCTAACTTCTGACACTGACTTGGATGAGTCAGAGGGGTCCCCAAAATCCCCCTCCGAGGATGTCTCATTTACGGACATCTTGGAGATATTAAAACAGAGGGGTGATTGGCAGTCCCTAGCCCCCACTGAGGATGAGTCGGTGTTGCTGAAGGCATTTGGTGCTCAACCTTCTACCTCCTGGGTTACTCCGCCCTTCGATGAGTTAATGGATTTGATTGCTCAAAGGGCGTGGGAGACACCGGACACAGTGGAACCGGTCCCTCAAAAACCAAATAAATTTATTACCGCTCCCCAGGACAAGACCTATCTCATAAAAGGAGTCCCGGTTGACGCTATGGTGGTGGCCGCAGCCACTAAAAAGGAGATGTCGGAGTTTTCCTCTTCTGTTCATCCTCCTAATAAGGATTCTAGGACTATGGACAGATACGGGAAGTGCATTTTTAGTTCAGCGACTTTTTCCATGCGTTCGCTAAACTATTTGACACATTTTACACGACTACAGAGGGATCTCATCAAGGAGCTGAGAGATACCCTCCAGGGTAACACAGATGCTGCTGTTTTAGATAAGGTAACAGCACAACTTAACACCCTTACCTCCATAGTGAACTCGTCCATGAGGCTCATCTCGTATGCGGCTGAAGGGTCGAGTAGGGTCACAACTTCAGCGATTGCTCTACGAAGACAATCCTGGATGTGGCTGTGCTCTTTTGCGGAAGCCTTCAAGTCTTCTTTCGCCAACGCCCCCTTTGATGGTGCCACTCTTTTTGGGCCCAAAGTGAAAGAGACATTAACTCGGTGGGAGCAGGAAGGAAAGACTCTGTCTGCTGTCGGAGTCCGTTTTTCCGTTCCATCCAGACCGTACCCCAAAGGGCAACGAGGCGGAAAAATGTGGTTCTGTAGAACTCCGGGATCTTTCCAGGCCACACAGAGTGAACCCCCCCCCCCGAGGCAGAGGGGGGGGGCAGACATGGAAGACGCTGCTCTGGCGGCAGAGGGGGCCCGCAGAACCAAAGTGACAGGGATACTATCCCTGGTAAGCCTTTCCAGCACTCCTGAATGGGGGCCCGACTGTCCTGCTCTGGAGGCAGTCGGGGGTCGCTTGGCTTTATACCCACAGGCCTGGCAAACTCTCACCTCAGACTCCTGGGTAAAAAGCATTGTAACCA
This sequence comes from Protopterus annectens, assembly GCF_019279795.1. Classification (NCBI taxonomy): domain Eukaryota; kingdom Metazoa; phylum Chordata; order Ceratodontiformes; family Protopteridae; genus Protopterus; species Protopterus annectens. The sequence goes on from NC_056738.1 coordinate 65,641,945, forward strand.
GAGGATACAAAATACCCCTTATGTCAACTCCACCCCAACAAAGAAGGTCTCCAGATGTGCCACCCCGTCTGCGAGGCCAAGCAGCAATAGAAATTTCAAAGCTGCTTAAAAAAAGTCATTCAGCCAGTCCCGGCAGACCAAAAAGGATCCGGAACTTACTCAAGGTTCTTTTTAGTTTCGAAAAAGACAGAGGACTGGAGACCCATTTTGGATCTCAGCAATCTCAATACCTTTGTGAAGAAGGAAAAGTTCCGGATGGTCACGCTTCAATCGATCCTTCCATTTTTGCAGAAGGACGACTGGATGTGCTCGATAGCTCTCAAGGACGCGTACTACCACATCAAGATGGCCAGAACGTCCAGAGATCACCTGCGCTTCCGGCTGGGAGCCAGTCATTTTCAATTTCGAGCCCTGCCCTTTGGGCTCACCTCAGCCCCCAGGGTATTCACCAAATGCATGGCAGTGGTAGCGTCTCACTTGAGATGTCTAGGATTCCGAGTGTTTCCCTATCTGGACGACTGGCTCCTCACTGCCACCACCGAGCGTCTCCTCATACAAGCAAGAAACTATACAGTCAACCTTTGTTCCCACCTAGGGATTTCCATAAACTTCAAAAAATCTGTCTTACTGTTCTCACAGCATATTTCATTCATCGGAGCGGACCTAGATACGCGCTTAACATTGGTAAAGCTCCCTCAAGTAAGGGCTTCATCCCTCAAGGAACAAGTTCTTCTTCTGCTGCAATGCAGGAAAGCCCCGGCCAAATTGGTGTTGAAGGTTTTGGGACTCATGGCAGCGTCCCTGATTGCGATTCCAATGAGAAGATTGCACATGAGGCTCCTCCAATGGCTGCTGTTCACGCAGTGGTCATTCCAGCAGTTACCCTAACGTACGAGATTCTGATAACAGATTCTTGCAAGCGAGACCTCTCATGGTGGGTGTCCAGCCAGGATCTCACTATGGGTCGTCCATTTGTTTTACCAAATCCGACGGCCACTATAACCACGGACGCTTCCCTGATAGGGTGGGGGGGACTTTTTCAGGGAAGAACAGTCCAAGGGGAGTGGTCCAACATGGAGTACAACCTGCACATAAATGTTCTGGAAATGAGGGCGGTGTTCTTGGCGTTGCAACACTTTCAAACCCTCCTACCTCTAGGAACAGTAGCAGTTCAGACAGGCAACATGTCTGTAGTCTGGTACATAAACAAACAAGGGGGAACCAGATCTTGCCCATTATGCAGAGAGGCCATGAGAATTTGGCAATGGGCAGAGTCCATGGGTCGCTTTCTGATAGCAACGCACATCCCGGGGTCATCCAACGTCATTGCGGACAGGTTGAGCAAAGCCATCCTGTTACCTCACGAGTGGTCCCTCAAACTACAAGTGGCGGAAAGAATTTTCCGCAAATGGGGCCAGCCTTGCTGCGATCTATTCGCCTCCCCGATGAATACCAAATACAGAAGCTATTTTGCCCTTCTACCCCCTCCAGGGGATGTTCCCAGGGACGCACTGATACACGATTGGCCCCCGGGTCTCCTATATGCATTCCCACCTACCCCCTTGATTCCCAAATTTCTTCAGAAAGCCATGAATCTGGAAAGGACAATTATACTCATAGCCCCATTCTGGCCTCGACAGATATGGTTCCCCTTTCTTCGAGCCCATCAAACAGAGGAACCTTGGATCCTGGACCCAGTACCAGATCTACTGACACATTCGTCGGGAGTTCCTCACCCATCTCTTCTATCCCTCAAACTAGCAGCTTGGCTGCTCCACTTCCCCGCCTAGCCAGGTCTGATCTACTTTCTCCGGCAGTTCAGCGCATTTTGGCTTCCACCACAAAACTCTACAAGAGTAAATGGAAACACTTTGTGTACTGGGCATCTAGTCAACACTTGGACCCCCTGGTTGCTCCTTTACATAAAGTTCTAGAATTTCTTTCCATCCTTTTCCACAAAGGAGCCTCTACTTCCACACTAAGACTGCAGTTGGCTGCCATATCCAACTTCCATGTTGGTGAGGACGGTTCTTCTATTATGTCCCACAGGCTTTGTAAGGATTTTATGAAAGGTTCCTGCCATCTTCGACCGCCCATCAGAGACCCTTTATTCCCATGGAATTTAAATTTGTTGTTGTCACAACTAATGTTAACACCCTTCGAACCAGCCTCTTCTTGCCTCCTGAAGTTTCTGTCGTGGAAGACTCTTTTTCTTGTAGCGGTTACTTCAGCTCTGAGAGTGTCAGAGCTGCAAGCACTGTCAATTAAACCACCTTACTTAATTTTTCACTCAGATAGAGTTTCTTTACGAACAAATCCATCCTTCCTTCCTAAGGTATGTTCTGTCATAAATATTAAGTAGTCCATTGAACTCCCTACTTTCTTCAAGAACCATACCAGCAAGTTGGAATATATGTTGCACAAGTTAGATGTCCACAGACAGCTCAGATTTTATTTAGACAGGACTAAAGACTACAGGAAAACAGATCAACTTTTTGTTGCATTTGCAGACAATAAAAAGGGCATGGCAGTTACAAAACGTATGCTTTCTAAATGGCTTACTGATTGTATAGCCTTTGTGTATTCTAAGTCAAATCAGGCCTTGCCCACCAAACCAAAAGGCCATTCTACTAGGTCCGTCTCCACTTCCTTGGCTCATGCAGCTCGCCTGCCTTTGGACACGATTTGTGCAGCAGCCACGTGGTCTAAGCCACATACTTTCATCGCTCATTATAGGGTTGACAAAGCCTCCAAAGACAGGACATCATTTGGTTCCACTGTGCTCAGGAACATTCTTCCATGAGTCACTCAGGGTGACGGAGCTAGGGACGCTACCCGTGTGTAAGAACAAACGGCGAGATTGAACACTCTCACATAAAGAAGTTATGTTCTTACCATAACGTTCCATGTGGAGTGTTCATCTCGCCTTTGTTCTTACATTCCCCCCCTTCCCTCCCTCACGTGTTTGGAAGAACGAGTAGGACTAGAGTCTGGTCCACATGTCTTTACCTCTTCCGGGTATATTTCGTTACCCTTAGTTAATTTGTCAGTGAGATGGTGTCTCTGAATTTTTTTTTTTGTGGAAATATGTAGCCTTAGCACCTCAGGGTTATTGTTAGTCTGGTTTGCTTGCAAACTAGATCTGAGTAATGGCAGGGAGGATTGTGGGATATAGCCTGGTCTCGAGCTTCTCTAAGATGCAGAGCTTTGCTATGTGGCCGACTTGGAGCCGAGGATCGGCTCCGAACCCGTGTGTAAGAACAAAGGCGAGATGAACACTCCACATGAAACGTTATGGTAAGAACATAACTTCTTTTTTTTGCTCATCCGAGCATTTGATATTTATACTTTTCGTTGTTTTAACATAGACCCTATATGTATCTATCTATATATATATATATATATATATATATATATATATATATATATATATATATATATATATATATATATATATATATACGTGTGTGTGTGTGTGTGTGTAGGCACTGATTGTAGTTACTACATCTCTGCATGTTCCTGTTTCTGTGGTGCTTAACCTTACCTTTGTTTTGTAGTTAAGTTGTTTGCTCTGCTTTTATTCAGTGAAGTTCTTTAATGAATAAAACATGCATCCCATTTAAATAGATGCAATACAAATAAATACATTAATTATTTAGCCTGTATTACTTGTGTTGTACTAACATAAAAATGTGTATTCTTTCTAGAGCATATGAAACATCCAAGATGTACCGGGATCTCAAATTAAGAGGAGCGTTGATTCAAAATAAGCAGTTACGGCTATTGCCTCAGGAGCAAGTCTATGACAAAATCAATGGAGTATGGAATTTATCCAGTGATCAGGTAAAAAAAAAATTCATTCTAGAAAATAAATGTTATAGTTTATGTTCAGTTCTTTAAAAGTAGGCAGAATGACTCAGGTAAGAACTAGTAAATTTTAATATATTTAAAGTAGCATAACAGCAAAATATGTTATTGAGTGATATATCTATATTAATTAGTCAGATCTCTGTGGAAATGATTTTCACATTGTAACTGGATACCTCCAGTATCCAATACCCACACTATATGGTCATGTCCAATTAAAATAATTTTGCTGTTTTATGATGATTATTCTTTATATAAACGGTAAAATCTTGAAATAAAAAGTATGCATATTGTATAACCATCTGAGGTGAGACGTTTTAAAAGATTTACCCTCAGTTCAAGGATCTACTTGGAGCTGATGTTAACAGTATCACTATTAATCAGCATACTTATTAAAGGACTACTGTGGGCAGAAACTAAAAAATATGTATTTTTTTATCTTAACATGAAGTTCTACACAATCCAAACTTGGCAGCACCACAGTAGCTACTTTGTACTAATTTTGTGTTTTTCCCTTGTTTTCTTAGAAAGCTATTTCATGCCTAAAATGCACTGTGATGGCACAACTGATAAAATTATAGTGCACTACTCTGTATTGTCGGATCATAGCCCCATGAACATAGAATATAAGCAGTGAGACATACTGTTAGGATTGTGAATCCTCAGTAAAAATGTCAGTGACTTTCTTTGCAGGCTTTCTTTTGACTCTTACATAAATGTTTCTTACCTGTGTGTTACACTGTCTATTAAGAAATTTTTAAAAAACGTGTATAAAGGTGTGAAATAATGAGCATCATCATCAACCTCTCTTCTTCCCATTTTCTACATGGAGTCAAGGTGCTGTGTCAACTGTCGTCAGCTCTCTCTTCAGTAACACTCTCCTGCCTTCTTCAACACTCATGCCTGATTGTCACAGGTCTTCTGTCACAGAGTTTATCCACCTCTTTGCTTGAGGTCCTTATTTCCTCTTGCCTTCTTCCTGTCTGTCTAAAATCTTCTTCACCAGATTATCTTCTATTTTTCTGCACATGTGTCTGAGCCACAGCAGTCTGTTCTATTTGACCTTTTCTGTAATTGGAGCTACATTGGCTTCTGCTAGTATGCCTTCATTTCTTCATCTGTTCCACAGTGTACACCCTACCACCCATGTTAGATACTTCACCTCCATCATCTGTAGCCTCCTCAACTGTTCTGCCTTTATTGCCCAGGTTTCTGTACCATACAGTAGTACTGATCACACCACTGTTTTGTACACCTTACTTTTCAGCTTCGTTGCCATTCTTCTGTCATGTACTACACCTTATATTTTGTGACATTTTGCTGGAGCCTCTCTGATTCTAGCTTTGACGTTCTCATTCAGACTTCCCTGCTGCTCAGCCAGACCTCCCAGATACTTGAAGCTGTTAACCTGTTCCACTGTTTTCCCATTTATCTCAGTTCTCAGCATCTTCTGAACTCCACTGTTTGCTGCCATTACAACTGTCTTATCTGTACTCAGTTGTATCCCATGTGCCTTCAGTTTTGCATTCCATGTCCCTATCCTTTGCTTAAGTTCTTGCTCAGAGTTTGCCTCTAATGCCATGTTGTCCGCATACAGCAACTTTGTTGCTCTGTCCCCTCCAACCTGTTTGCTGTGGTAGTCTGTTACCAGTATAAACAGCAATGAGCTCAGAGCCGAACCCTGATGCACATCCACTCCCACTGGGAACCCCTCTGTGAGACTGAACACTGTTCTTACTTGAGTCATGAGTCATTGGGTCCTTGTGCATAGCATGCAGTAATTCTACCAATATTTCTGGGGACTTCAAACCACCACAGGACTGCCCAAATCAACTTTCTTGGGACCTTGTCATAGGCTTTCTCCAAGTCTAGGAATGCCAAGTTGGACTCTTTCCTCATTTCTAGCTTTTTCTCAAGTATCTGTGTCACTCAAAACATCAGGTCAGTTCTGCTGCATCCTGATCTGAATCCAAACTGCTCATCTCCCATCTTACTTTCTACTATTTTGCTTATTCGTGTGTCAATCACCCTCTACAGAATTTTCATGCATAAGGCAGCTTTGTTATGCCTTGTATTCTTCACTTTTACATACAGTTTAATAATATAATTTAGTCCTCGAAATATGTACCATTTACCAGTATGTACTAAGTTAATATTATTTAACAGCAATTTTAATATTCTAGTTATCTACATATACAAAGATGTCTTTTCAAACTGTGGAAGTATGCAAAACATATCAAGAACCACACTCAAAATTGGAGGGAGTAAAATCAAGGAACAATTTATTAAAAGCAGTAAAAATCAGCTAAGAATTACTGAACAGGTACATGCTTCCTTCTTGATTAAGATACTTCTTCAGACTGAAGAACTAAAATCAAATGCAGTTGAAATAACTTTCTTTAGTGCTGAATTAACCAATTGGTGTCTTCAAATAAATGACATCATATTTCAGCTAGCAACCTTTTTCTTTGAAAAACAATGTTAGTATTTAAGAGGGAATGCTTATTGAAAGCAGGAGGTACACATAAACTTAAAGCTATCCTGGGGATTCATGAAAGGGCCTAGCGTGAGCCGTAAGATGGCCCTGCTGCCATGATGTGCTATTTTGAAGTTCAGAGACATGTTAATTACTATGAGGAAAGACCTCATTATCAGCTAATTTGCATGTCTGTGACTCACAGTTACTACTGCAATTTGTACATTGTAGTAGTTAACTGCTGTGGTCACATCTTGTGGCAAAAGCATCCCCTCCCCAGTCACGCACACTCACGCCCGCTAAAGTTCCTGTATCTGTCCTTTAGTCATTCCTCTAATCCCCGTAGTAGTTAAATGCCATTAAGGCACATGAGTTTAGAGCACTTCCTGGTGTTTAGTGGTTCTCCCCACCCTAGATCCCAGTACTAGTTTAAACGCTGTTAAGACACAAGTGTAGTGTCCCTGGTAGTTAGTGGTCCCCCAACCCACCAATCACAATACTACAGTAGGTGCCCTTGTGGCACAATTGCAGTACCCTTCATGACTAGTGGTTCCTCCCAACCCTCCAATCATCTTACTACTTTAAATGTGTGTTCATTATGGCGTTGTGGTGGGGCTGGCAGTACTGATCTTCACATCTGCTCAGCTGTTTACCATCAAATTATCAAAGGCAAAATAATTTGCTGTCAAAAGAATGAAATAAAATTCCGAAAACAAATGCAAAATTTAGCTTAATGTCGAACATCATAAACATGACAAATGACATTCGGCATGCCAGACTTCTGATTTCGAAAGTCAATATATCCTTTTTATGTTTTAGCAGGGGGGCAAGCCCCTCTGCACCTCACACCCCCTGTAAATTATATATACCAACTCCAAGATCGCACTACAGGGAAGAAAAGGGTAAATTCCTCGGTCCTTACTGTACCGCGATCTCCTATCAGAATGCCGAACTCATAATAACGAATCAAGCTTTACTTTCGTTATTATGATTTTGTATTATTCCAGTTCAGCATTGTGAAACTTTGAAAACATATTTTCGACCATACGATTTTTATTAATGAGCCTTTGAACTTTTGATGGCAAACCCTGCTCCACACATAGATGCCTTCATGGAGGTAGTTCCAGGAGAGGGAGAGGAAGAGAGATAGCACATGGTTAATTAGCATATGCCTCTCCCTGGACTGTCTCATTAGCATACTTACAGCACAGCCACAGAGACAGCCCTACATACTGCTGCACATCATTATGCTAGAGCACCATGCCATACCATGTTAGGACTGTTTCTGAATTCAGAAAGGTTACAGCGACATGTGTTCAGATATCTATGTTGCTTTAACTTTTTATGAATTCTCCCTATATTCCTTGTATTCCATTCCATTATAAAAATCACTCCCTTGTTAGTCCATCCATCCATCCTCAACCCCTTTTGTCCATTTTGCACATGGGGTCAGGGTGTCGCAGTGAAAGTCATATTGAGCCAATGTTTACAAACCCAGGTGGCTAGACCTGCCATGGTAGTTCATCCGTACCATTCACTCGCACACTTGGCCAATTTAGAATGTCCAGTCCACCTACTGCATGTCTTTGGAATGTGAGAGGAAACCATAGCATCTGGAAGAAACCCATGCCACTGCAGGGAGGACATGTAGACTCCACACAGAAGGCACCCCAGCTGACAATCAAAAGTGAGAACCTCTTTCTGTGATCCAACAAACTGGTGAATGACCAGCAGAAAAAGCAGCAGCAAGTCCAGCACAGATAAAAGTTCCTTTAGAAGGTTTATTAACAAACTCACACTTAAGAACAATAAAAAAAAGTATAATTAAGTACTAGCGCTTTCGTCCTGGTACCTTCCAGAGCTTCCTCAGATAAATCTAAACAGACTACACCCAACTTAGCCCTTAAATAACCTCTGTTGAAGCCACAATGCTTTCTCTTCTTCAGATTTAAAGAAAGTGTTCAAATCATTACATATTATAACTTTAGCTCATAAAATCTAACCACAGCTCAAAAAGTATAGTTTTAGAGCTAATACCATGTTTTGACTCAAGGCCAATTAAATCTATCTGGTGATTTTCATCAGCCTGTATTAGCTGTGGTTCTTTCTCCAGCAAAGAGATTGCATTTCATTCTCAAGAGCCAGATGTCATTGTAAGAGTGCAGTTAAACCAGTTTGAACCTGCCTGACAATCTGTTCGCGTCAGGCCTGATCCTCTTCCTTTGCCTTGCAGGTGGTGAGCAGCCATCACTCTGGTTTCATGGCTGACTACATGTTCATTTAGCTGCAAAGTACTTTCCTGAAGGTGAATCCAAATGAATGCACACACTAAAGCATGGTCCTAGAAAGCAAGTGTGTGTGTGTGTGTGTGTGTGTGTGTGTGTGTGTGTGTGTGTGTGTGTGTGTGTGCGTGTGTGTGTGTGTGTGTGTGTGTGTGTGTGTGTGTGTGTGTGTGTGTGTGTGTGTGTGTGTGCGTGCGTGCGTGCGTGTGTGTGTGTGTGTGTGTGTGTGTTTGTTGAGGGCCAGCTCCCTACAGAAATGTAAGCACTCATAATGCCAACTTGCCTACCTGTTGAAAAAAAACACTGCAAATGCAGGAAAATAGCAAATATTAAAACATTGCTCTTCTCCTTTAAATCATTAAACTTCTTTTTGCAGGGGGTCAAGCCCCCCACAGCTCCCTAAACTGACATATAGTTCATAGGTTGGTACTAGGCTATCAGCCCTAGGGCCTATACAAGCCTAGCCATAACAATTTCCTGGCTATTTCTTCCCACACTATTTACTTCCCTAGACCCCTGTCAGTAACTCAAAGATTGTCATATCTTGAAGAAAAGAGAATATTCTGAGAAATGGCCATCTCAGAATTTTTATATGCGAGCCTGTTTTTTGGGGCATTCAGTCTCAGCACTCCAGGACTGAATTAAGTGGGTACCTACATTTAAAACAGTTACCGTTGGGTCCATGGGGTCTGTTGGAAAGAAGTACTGTGCAAGATGTCTGTGATTATAGTCTATTTCAGCTTCTGTGTGATCAAAACCCAGATCTTCATTCATTTCTAACCAATAAGCTGTCTGCTGTATAAGGGAACTCAAGGAGCATTGCAGAGAGAGAATGTATTTCATCATTATATGTGTCAAGGAGAGTATTTGCTGTGGCTGAATATTTAAAAAGGATTCAGAGACTGTTACAGAAACAACTTTATACCACAAATGAAAGGTTTAAAACTGGACAAGGTATACTATAAGTGGGCTGACTATGTGCAGTGGAAAGCACTTGGAATAATCACTGGCCAGGGTAGGAACTGTGGTATTTATAGGGCATGGCTGAATTTGAAGTGAACATAATTCCAAGCTTCATTAATTCAAGATGGAAACAGAGGACCAGTATATCAAAACAATGAGTGTTACGGTGAGAAGTGTACTGGAAATTATGCCAGAGAGCTTAGAAAATAGATTTGATGATGAGGTGAGGAATCCCAAAGTGAATAAGGAAGAATTTGGTACCAGTGAAAGGAAGAAGCCAAAGTGTCACAGTGAATTTGAAGTGAAGTGAGTTTGAAAGTTTCTGTGAGGCCATTTTTGCTTGGGCTGGAGGAGGGTCTCTCTGTTGATCAGTGGCAGTGACTAACATTGAGCAGCTTCCCTGCCCCCCGTAGAGGTGGTTACTGACTTGAAACTGTAGTTTTATTGGCCACTAGGGGTCATTTCCATAACTCCTTCATCTTCCTCTCTTAAAACGTAGTTGCCTCGTGGTTTGGGTGTCTTTTCAGGCTTGTTGGCTGTTGGTGAAGCACCCTCCAAGAGGAAAAAACGCTGAGAGAAGAAGGGAGCCAGTTTTGAGATTTTAAGTATTTTTTCTCTGTTTATTTGCTAAGTTTTTCTGCATAGCTGCCTAGCTTGAGCATTTTCTGGCTTGTTAAACTTGATTTCTGTATTAGTAGCTGTATTTAGAGCACAACCAAAAGCTGTTTGCTGAATTTCCTGTTTGCACTTAATTTTAAATCGTTTTTTCTTAAAACTTGCATATTTTCTGTCCTTGACCTAGCACTCTTGTGTGGGGTCATTTACTGCACTGTTATAACTTGATATTACTTGTGAACCTCTGCTATCTCTGTAAAAACAAAACAAAAAATCTTGCTTTTTTCCCACTTTTCTGAGAGTTAAAAGTTCAGTTACAGGCTTGCTGTTCCTGAACTGTTTGAAAGTTTCTGTGAGGCCATTTTGCTTGGGCTGGAGGAGGGTCTCTCTGTTGATCAGTGGCAGTGACTAACATTGAGCAGCTTCCTGCCCCCGTAGAGGTGGTTACTGACTTGAAACTGTAGTTTTATTGGCCACTAGGGGTCATTTCCATAACTCCTTCATCTTCCTCTCTTAAAACCTAGTTGCCTCGTGGTTTGGGCTCTTTTCAGGCTTGTTGGCTAAGCACCTCCAAGAGGAAAAACGCTGAGAGAAGAAGGGAGCCACTTTTGAGATTTTAAGTATTTTTCTCTGTTTATTTGCTAAGTTTTTCTGCATAGCTGCCTAGCTTGAGCATTTTCTGGCTTGTTAAACTTGATTTCTGTATTAGTAGCTGTATTTAGAGCACAACCAAAAGCTGTTTGCTGAATTTCCTGTTTGCACTTAATTTTAAATCGTTTTTCTTAAAACTTGCATATTTTCTGTCCTTGACCTAGCACTCTTGTGTGGGGTCATTTACTGCACTGTTATAACTTGATATTACTTGTGAACCTCTGCTATCTCTGTAAAAAAAAAAAAATCTTGTTTTTTCCCACTTTTCTGAGAGTTAAAAGTTCAGTTACAGGCTTGCTGTTCCTGAACTGTTTGAAAGTTTCTGTGAGGCCATTTTTGCTTGGGCTGAAGGAGGGTCTCTGTGTTCATCAGTGGCAGTGACTAACATTGAGCAGCTTCCCTGCCCCCCGTAGAGGTGGTTACTGACTTGAAACTGTAGTTTTATTGGCCACTAGGGGTCATTTCCAGAACTCCTTCATTTGTCCTCAGAGGAGTGGTTTAAGGCAGTAACTTGTAGTTTATTGGCCATTTTGGGTCATTTCCTGTCTTTTCCAGCCCCCTGCTATAAAGCACGCTTTAGCGCGGAGTTGCCACTGTTGCACACTAGAGCAGCTCCGGTTAAGCAGGTTTAAACTATTCGGGCTACCTAAAGTCCACTCTTCAAATTTTCCCTTAAAACTACCTTCCTCGAACTATACTACTGATCTAATCAGCGTATCCTATAATTAAAAAGATCATCTCTACTTGACTCCAAGTAGACTATTCTCTATCTGTTAAACGTAGCACTTGCTCCTACAGTACTTATTACCTTGATACGGCACTCTTGTCATAGATAGTACCCCAAAAAGGCAACCCCCATTTCTCGGTCACCCACGTCCCCCGGAATCATTTTTAAAGTTTTTTTTGTCTATTCCTTCTAGCATGTCGAGGGATCAGTTGCTAGTGTCCTCTCCTGCTCAGCTGGTGAACCTGGGAATATTGAGGCAATGTTACAATTGCCTCATGTACACAGACAACCCTCTCCTCCTCCCACAAAACACAAATACATGCGAGAGATGCAACTATACGGCCAAACTGGAGGCTGAGCTCTCTCAACATAGGACTGGCAAGACCAGTCAGGAGGAGAATGTTACCACACACACTATAGACCCAGTCTCACATAGTACCATTACAACCTCAAATCATACACATAAACACACAAAGACATACTCGGAGGCTCTGATCAAAAATCTACCAAAACAGCAGAGGCCACCAAAGCAGACACCCAAACAACCACCACCTCAGAACACAACACCTGCAACACATAGACCTCACAGTCAGAGTGTCAAACAGTCACAGCCCTTAAGGCCAAACACAATGCCAGACACACTAGTCATTGGTGACTCCATAGTCAGACACACTGACGTCCGGCTCACCAGACTGAGTAAGGAGAAGGTCACAGTAAGCTGCCTGTCGGGCGCTAGAATCCGCCACATAACGCAAGCACTCAGGTCTCTCAACAGCAGGTACAAATATGACTCAGTCATTGTCCACGCTGGTGTAAACGACCTGAGACGTACCTCCTTGGACTACATGAAAAGAGACATTGAGGAGCTCTCTGATTATGTAGCCCAGGCAGGTATGACCCTGACCTTGAGCAGTATCCTACCTTCACCTAGAATGATGCCACAATACAGTGATAAGATGATCAGCTTTAATAATTGGCTTAAATTCTGGTGTCATTCAAAGGGGATCCAATGTCTGTCTGCCTGGGATGACATGCTGGACAAGCCACGCTGCTTCGCAAGGGACGGCTTGCACCTGTCACCCCTGGGATTCCGGATATTGGCAAAGGCTCTTGCCACCCCCATAGTGCCTTTTTTAGGCAAGGCACAAATTCTAAACCTACCACCCTAGAACACAAAAAAGGAAAAAAACTAAGGGTAATGCTGCTCAATGCCAGAAGTCTAAATCTCAAAATGCACGCACTCGAGGCCCTTCTCACTATGGAGAACATCGATGTCTGTGCTGTGACAGAAACCTGGTTCAAGGCTCCTGAGAGCACCCCAGCGCTATCAGGTTTTACCTCATATCATGGGTTCCGGCCCCAAAATCCGGACAATACCAAGAAAGGAGGGGGGGTATCCATATTCATCAAGGACACCCACACCTCAAGACTGGTGGCAACGCACGATGCATCGGAGACCATCCAGGTGCAATTAACCATAGGCAAGACTGCTCTGCAAACTGTAGCATGTTACAGGCCACCCTCACAAACTCAGGAACCTCACATGGCCTTCCTGAAAACACTAGAGGGGATAAATGTATCACCAAACACCATCATACTAGGTGACTTCAATTACCCTAATATAGACTGGGAACACTACTCAAGCCCAAACACCCTAGCCCAAAAGTTCCTGGAATTCATAAACTCAAATGCCATGGAACAACTAGTCACCATCCCCACAAGAGGAGATAACATACTTGATCTCATCATCACGAAGATGTGAGCACAATGTTCAACACCGGAGGTGTACCCCTCACTGGTGAGATCAGACCACAAACTAATCTCGCTGGAGGTCCTCATCCCACCCCCACCTAAAATAAAAAAGACCACAGTAAAGAACTTCTCAAAAGCCGACTTCACACTTCTAAAGACTAGTGTGGTCTCCTTTAAGGCCCCCGAGCTGGCGGAAAACAGTACTCAAGCCGCTGAATCACTTACAAATGCCTTCTACCAGCACCTGCAGGACTGCATGGATAAGGCAATCCCAAGCAAAACAAAGACTCTTTGTACCAAAGGCAAGCGTCCAGTCTGGTGGACCCCAGCCATAAACAAACTCTACAACAAAAGGAGGAAGCTACTACAAGATAGAGCAAAATCCTTAAAAGGTAAGACACCCTTGATCACTATAAGTAAAAACTAAGAGCTCTCATAAAATCATCCAAAGCAAATTTTGAGAGAAAAATAGCTAAAGACTCAAAAGACAATCATAAGGCCTTCTTTAGCTATGTTAGAAACCTGGGAGGAAACTCCCAGATATGCTCAGAGCTAGTTCAAAATGATGTGAAGATTACTGATCCTACAGACATTGCCAACATACTGGCTGACAGGTTCAGTGCAAACTTCTCTCCCTGCCCCAAAAGGTGAGATATCTATACCAAACGATTGCAGCCCCCCAAACATCTCCAGCGCCCAAGTGAGAACTGCTCTCTCCAAAGCAAAAAACACAGCATCCATGGGACCTGATGGTGTCCCCGGCTGTGTGCTCCATGAACTCAATGAGGAATTAAACCCACAGCTAGGACATCTGTTTAATCAAAGTCTTACCTCTGGATACATACCCAGGGAGTGGCGCACTGCAACTGTGGTACCACTTCACAAAGGCGGTGCCTCCACCCACCCTGGAAATTACCGGCCCATTAGCTTGACAAGCCTTATCTGCAAAGAGATGGAGAGGATCAAAATGGACAACATAAATAAAGACATAGGAATTTGCAGACTTTGGATCCAACCCAGTTTGGCTTTGGCAAAGGCAGATCATGCCTTTTAAACTTGGTTGACTTTTTCGAAACAGTCACCAAAGCCATTGATGAGGGAAAGGCAGTCCATACAGCCTACCTCGATCTGGCTAAGGCCTTCGATACAATACCCCACTCGGGTATCATTGAAAAACTTATCAGCTTAAATGTCAACCCATACATCACAAGATGGGTTGCAAACTGGCTGAGTGACAGAACCCACAGGGTCAGAGTTGCTGGCGCCATGTCAGACTCAAAGCCTGTCACAAGTGGTGTCCCACAGGGCTCAGTCCTGGGCCCACTCTTGTTTGGCATCTACTTTTCCGAAGTACAAGCAAACACAGGAGGGTTATGGCTGACAAAGTTTGCAGATGACTGCAAACTGGGCCATAGTAGAAAACACATCTGACACAGATATCCTTCAGAAGGGTCTCACAGAAATGGATAACTGGTGCCAGAGCCACGGCCTAAAGTTAAATGCCAAAAATGCATAGTCATACCCTTCGGGAAAAACAAGGTTACCCCTAGCTACCAAATAGGTGGCAATCCACTGAGCACAGAAGAAGTTATCAGGGACCTGGGGACCCAGGTTGATAGTAGTCTGTCATTCGACACCCATGTAGCTAAAGTAGTTAGGAAGACCTTCTACATTGCCCACCTTATCATGAAGGGATTCTCATCTAGATCAAGGGAGGTCATAGTCTCCCTTTACTCATCACTCATCAGACCAATGATTGAGTACAATGCCCCATTCGGAATGTATCTGACCCGACACTTGCAGCAGCTGGAGAGGCCACAAATGTTCCTCACCAAAAGGATAAAGGGTCTCAAAAATCTGTCCTATGCTGCCCGACTGAAAGAACTCCAGCTCTATTCAGTCGCCACCGCTTGCTCAGAGGTGACCTTTGCCTAACATACAAGGCCATGTCAAACCCAGATTTGATGAATATGCTTCACCTCAAAAAATCTAGATCCATCAGAGCCACAAGGGCGGGAGACCTAAACCTTGACACGGCTATTAATAGGACGTGCTGGAGGGATAGATTCATCACCCAAAGACTCCCTATGCTGTGGAACAAAATCCCGGTACATGTGAGGCAGAGCACCTCGCTGGCCTTGTTCAAGAGAAATCTTGACCAATGGATGGGAGATCGCAGATATACCCCAGGGATTACCTCAGTGTCACTGCTCGACAGAGGCACAGCAAAATAATGGGTATAGTTCCCCATACTAAAGGGGTGGCGTAAGCCACAAAACGATGGGCTAGGCTTGTAAATGCCCTCGGGCAGATAGCCTAGTATGAACCTATGAACCTATTTGTCACTTTACTGACTTCCATTTCTCTATTTCAACTCATATTCCCTCCAGTGGAGTTCTGGAAGTTTGCTGTGTAACTTCCAATGAGCGGTGCCTACGTTTTTTGAAAGAATCAAATTATGTGCTCACATTTCAAACAAAGTTCGTATCTCTGGAACCATAGGGGTCACTACAGAAGTACAAATGGCAAACTCTTCAGCACAAGCCATTCTTACATTGGTAGTACTCTTTATGTTCCAAGTCTTAAACTGGATTTTATAAGCATCAGTAAGTACAGTATATTAAACAGCTTAAACTATCTCAACAACTACTCAAGTTGCACACATACTGTCAGCTGCATTTTATTCATCCAGTTGAGAACATTCATATGAGCGTAAGCAGTCCTATCTGTGCCACTTGGTAATCAGTATATTTAGAAAACCATGACATTTTTGACAATATAAATGAATATAATATGAACAACAATTAGTATTTCTACCTGCACTAGAGAGAGGTCAGATATCAATGCAGCTGTGTTTGTCACTGTGTAAGCTTTAGTCTGAAATCTTATAATACTTTGTAAGTAGCATGGTTTTGGAATTATTAATGCAAAGATGATCAAGTATTTGATGCCTTGAGTGTCAGTAGGATGAAAGCAGAAACACCTGGAGCCATCACTCAGCTGTAATGAATATTCCAGTACTATATTTTCCTCACTAAATTAAAACAAAAAAAAATGTTTTCTTTATCAGCAAAAAATTTCAGGGATGGATTCAAAGAGTAATGTATTTAAATGGTACAGAGCTAATGCCACATATGTTGACATGCACAGTAGTGCTAACTAGACATGGGCAAAGAAATTGGGATAAATGCAAGTAGACAGACCAGACCAGTGCACTTTAGGGCTGTAGCCAATGTGAATAGAAAACTTTGTAAATAAAGCAGGGTGATGTAGCCACATTTAATCTGACAGAGAGAGCAGATTCTTTCAGCCCTATGATCCCCTGGTAAAATGTTGCAAATGTGAAGAAACTGGGTATTTTGCGAGCAGGACTTTTCAATGGAGACTTTTAAGAACATGGCAGCTTATAACCCTGTCTTCTAACTATGTAAGCAGAACCATTGGTGATTTAAGTTCTTTTTCCTTGCCACTTTGATGGTCTACCAGCAGGGAAGATCAGTCACCTTCACCACTCCAAGAGGAAACCATGGACAGGTTAAAGATGGTGGTGGCTGTCCTGAATCTGGAGGAAGAACAAAGTATGTAATTCTGTTTTAAGGAATAGCAAAGGAATGAAGAAAAAATTAAGTCAGCCATACCTTTTCCACTCTTTAGAAAACTGATGCAGAACAGACAGGCTGCTTCTTCCACTAAAAGATCTGCTTCTGAAAACTGAACTGCGACATTGTATTCATGCTTCCATGTCTCAAGGCTCTACTTGTCTGTAGCATTTTGATGTTGTGAATTATATAAGCTGGGCTGCTCTTTGCTGAAGGGCAACAGAGGTACTGGTCTACCTTTAATAGAAGGGATATTGTTATTAGTTTTGTAGACAAGTGGGCAGCCCTGATGTTAGCAGTAATGTAGCCTTTTGACTATAGAATTGTTGGGCCCTTCAGTGGATTGGAGTGTTGATGGATGAGCTAACTCCAGCAGTGAATACTAAAGGCTGGTACTTGCAACTGGCTAGACATGCTGTATTTTATTTTAAATGTGGGGGTGGAGATACCTAAGCAAAGCTACAGAGATCATTAGAATATTAAAACTGTGCTCCTTTTTCTGATTAACTGTGGGATTTTGCTCATTTGCTCAAAATATGTTTTGAAATATGGGCCTTTTTTGTGAGAGACATAACCTCAATTTTGATTTCCTACCATGTGGGCTTCTCTCCCCTTCTTTGATGAGATTGCTTTGTTCTGTGCAGCTCCAGTCAAGGGCTGGGCATGTGTACTTGTGTTTTGTTAGTGTGGACATTTATGAAGAATGCAAGAAACTGTATTGTGCTGCCCTGAGGAAAAAGAGGAGATATTAAATAAACAAAAGGCCAATAATGTAGTTGATTTGGCTAGTGTAAATAGCATTTTGGGCTTGTTGGACTTAATGGATTGATGTTTTCTTTTTTGACATTATTATGTAAGCACCAAGTTTCTTAGGTGGAGGGCAGAGCCATGGGCTGTAGACTAGAGGTCTATATCCTAACTTACCATTCACTGTACGTGTTATTGACTTGAAACTTTCTGTCATTCTTATTTTCAGGATATCCCTCCTATGTTTTGTGTATAGCATCCTGCATTGGCCTTTTGGACTATGCACTATTCTTCCTGCCTACATTCCAACTAAAAGCTTTATGCCTTCTCTTAGGAAACAGATTTGGTGTGGGTGGACTATAAATAACTTGTAAGGGTTTCTTATGGGGTTTGTTATAGGGTTTATTTACAAGGATGCATTAGCTATTGTTTCACAAACAATTTAGCTTGTGTCATAGTGGATATGGTACTGACAATGTTGTGATTGGATATTTCCTTTCCCAGGTGGTTTGCTGTTTCTAGATATTGGTCTGTGAAGGCTGTCCAAGTGCTTGTTTGATTACAGGGAAACACTCTCCTTACAGTACATGAGTTCAGTCTATGTTTATGACAGTTCAGTAAACTATTAAATTGGAATATTAATGGATTATTTAATCTGGTGAAGCAGACAAAACAATTTGTTTTTGGTTTTGTCAGGCAGTATTCCCCCAACTTCCTGTGTTTGCAGGAGATGGACCTGACAGATGCAGAACACATGAATCTGTCAAGTTGGGAATACTCTGTGATGTGGTTCTTCTCCTGTGCTAATGGGAGAAAGAAGAAAGTGACCATTTGTATTAGGGTTGTCATTCCTATTACACTGTCTTAGAACTATTAAGGGATGGAGTGAGTAGGTTTGTGAATATTAAAAGATTGATGGATTGTGTCCTCTGTATGATAATTACACATTATATTCAACCAGACACCTTGCAAGGGGATGTGAAAAGGTGTTAAATCAGTAGTTATTGTTTCAGGAAGGCGCCATTGTTAGGTGTGATTTTTGGAATATGTTTTTGCTCTGGAGAGGAAGTCTGTCAAGGCCTTAGAAAACACTGTTCCCTCCCTTAAGAAGTTTATTAGTAGTTACATCAGGCAAATAAGTTTAACCCTAACCCAGAGTACATTCAACACGGTTGAAAAGTGGCTCTATAATCACCGTCTTCTGTTGAATCCCAGTAAGACCAAACTGTTACTCTTTACCCCCACTTGCAGGTCCCCCCATTTTCCTTTACTATAACACCAAGCAATGGTACGTCTATTTCGCCAGATATCCAAACCAAGCTCTTAGGGGTAATAGTAGATAATAATCTCAAATTCGACCTGCACATCAACAAGACTATCAAAACCATCAACAAAAAGCTTGGCTCACTATATAGAAATAAACCTTTTCTAACCCCTATAGCTAGAATTGTTATCACCCGCTCTCGTCTTCTCTCCACCCTTCTATATGCTTCCCCTGTACTCTGTGACCTAAACAAATCAGAACTTACCAAACTCTCTCACTGTTACCACCATGTTGCCAAATTTGCCACTGGATCAACATATAGGACACATCACTGCCACAACCTCAAACTCCTACGTTGGCAAGAACTGCCAAGCTTAATACAGTTCAGTCAGCTAATAGTAGCACATAATATTCTCAACCAACCCGAAAACACCCTCGCCCGTAAAACTATCATAAAACCATGCAGTAATTCCAGACCATTACGCTCATCCAACAAGCTGTTAGTCCAAACACTGAAAGCTAATATCTCAGCTGGTGACTCCCTATTTGCCAACTCCGTTGGGAAAGCTTGGAACTTACTTCCAGCAGACATTACCCTGGAACCCTCTCTAAGCCTCTTTAAAAAAGGCCTCAAACAATATTATAAAATGCACTGGCTCTGTTCATGTACCAACCCTGATTAATCCCCTAACAACTCCCTAACTCAACAGCAATGTACTAGCTTCTTGCTCACAATTGCTTGCAATGGCAATATTGTTCTGTACATTTCTTTGTAATAAAGCATTGCTGTTATCCACCTGTTTATTATTTTTTATATTCTACTACATACGGTTAAAATTGTTGATCCCTCTTGAGGGACACACCAAACTTACTTGTAAAATCTTCTTTTTATTTATGTGTTGCTTGGGATGTATGTTTTTATCTGCACAATTGGAGCTTTTCTCCCCTGTTACTTTGTAAAACCCTTAGTATGTATGTATGTTTTTGTCTGTATGTTTGGAGCTTTTCTCCCCGGGCCTCCCCTGAAAATGGACATGCATCCAGTCGGACTATCACGGTCAACAAATGTAAAATAAAAATAAATAAATAAAATAAAATAATTGATATATACACTCTCTGAGGACAGGGGCACCAACTGTATATGGTTTTCTCCATGCTTTCAGATGTATTCTAGAAGTGATTTAAGTTCTTACAGCTGAGGAGTGCAGATAACTGTTACAGAGTTTCAAGATATTGCCTGTGTCACTCTTGGGTCATGCCCAATTATTATTAGAATGAGAACAGGTCAAGGAGAATTTCTGGTGACACCGTAAAGTAAATTTATTTTATGTAAGGGAGACATGTTTAAAAGGGAGGTAGAGGATACTTTCTTTGCTAATTTACAAATGGGCATTGGGATGCCCCAAACTCCCCTGCTGTTATGGAAGCAGTTTAAGTCACAATTAGCAGAAAGGATTAAGCAATATAAGCAAGGAAAGAGGTGAATGTTTTTACATGATTTTAGGTCAGCACATACATACATACATGCTTAATGCACAGTCTGGGTCTATACAATGTTTTCCTGGGGCAGGTGATTGATTGAGGATGGCTCACGATGCTGTGGAGCAATTTCTAACTAGGAAGGTGGCTAGAGCCCTGAAACTCCTAAAAATTAATAATTTTGCATCTTCCCCAAGGAAGTGAGACATCTGGCTAATTAGTCTTATGCAGCAAGTCTTGGCTAGATACAGCAGCAGGATTAAATTACTTGAAACTGGGGACTTTATTGATGCCCCCAGGGATATTTTGGACACTTTAATGCATAATTTTCCAGGTTTGTACAGAGCTGAGATACCTACCCTGGATCATGAGGTTGAGTCGGTTAATTTTTTGGCTGGCTGGGGCTTGGGTCCGTTAGCTTAGTTCAGATGGAGTCCTTGATTGCTTCAATAACTGAGGAAGAGATTGTTGAGATAATAAAAGACCAAGCCAGAAGCAAGACACTCGGTCTGAATGGATTATCCTAGAGGTCTGGACACAGGAGCTCCCCCACACTTCATGGAAGCAAGCAGTAACTAAGCAGTTGTTAAAACTGGGTAGAGAATCTAAACTGGTTGATTTATACAATCAATTTCAGTGCTGAACCATGACTGTACGATCTTTATGGCCATTTTAGCAAAACGGCTGTCAGTCATCTTGCCTTCCTGATTCACCAGGATGGTAAGAAGGCTTTGGATATGGTCGGATGGGATTCTTTTTTTATTTGTTCTACTGGATAGATTAGCTTTCCCAAGGAAATTTGTTGATCTGCACCAGAACCTGTGCAGTTCTTTGGAAGCCTGTGTAAAAATAAGGTTGAGGCTCTCAGAATTTTTTTAAGACTATTTATTTCAGTTTGTTAACTGGGGTGACTGACGTGACTGGCCCAGAGACCCTTTTCAGCCATGACTCAAGCCAATAGGAAACACAGCTGATAAAATAGTAACAGGTGAAGGCAGGTAGCAAAAATTCTACATATAAACATGAGACAGCTGCACAGGATGATCACAAATACAGCAAGAAGAAATACAAAACAAATGAAAAAAACAGTAAAAGCAGAAAAGCAAATGGCAAAAATCCTACATAGCCATGAACACTAGAGCTTTGCATATGAGCAGAAATACAGCAAGAAAGTAATACAAAAGATGAGCACAAATGTAATAAAAATAACTGAATTTTACAGTACAGAGCATTTTGTCTGAAATACAATCCATGTAGCTGTGTACATGCAGGATGAGTTGATTTTAGAATACAGAATATGATGGCAGAAGTACAGTTCGCTATGTGGGGTGCATTAAAAGATAGCTGCTATTTAAAAAATATATACATAAACAGTATATTGCCAGATGCAATGTAGATGATTGTATTGGCAAGTATAAGATCAGACCAGGATTAAAATGTCCTTGATGACATTTTATAGGTAGCGTAACTGAACAGTAGTTCAGGTGTACAGTAGACAGAGAGATTCTATAGCAGTAGGCTTTATCCAGTGTCCCTAAAGTATTTACATTTCTTAAACACAACTAAGTGTGGTCTGAGCTTTTGATTGAAAGTTATCAAGTTATTGCAGTTCTTGATATTCTCAGGTATGTCATTCCAATAAGCAGGCACCATTTTAGCAAATGTCCTTTCAGTACTTGTTTAATTTAAAGGGAAGTATTTTATAGCTGATTAGAAATCCTAAGTGCATAGTTTTGATGCCTGTCAATCAAGATAGTTTTTAGTATAGGACAATAGGTTAAGTGACTTATAAGTTAGGGAGTTAAGCAAAAATATGGCATTGCATGGACTGGGAACCATTTGCAGCTGTCAGCGATGGTACAAGGGTGATGTTCATCAGTCTCACTGCTGCAGTAGCCTTTGGTTATTTGGTTTGTATCCTGCCCAGGATACAACAACTGGCCAGTCTTCAAAAGGCTTTGCTCCTACCCCCACACCTACGGTGCAACTACTGACTGACTAGCTCCTTGGAGGGAAGTCAACAGTCAGATTGCAGACAATTTCATTGCTCTTTTGCCTCCTCAAGAAAAGTGTTTCTGTGGCTGCACAGGAACAGCAACTAGCTACAGGCTTCATTTCTGGTAGATAAGTCCCCATAGGGGAACCTTTCTACACATAAAATATTGCCTTTTTAAATGTGTTTGTTTTATAAAGAATACTGGCAATTGTATTACTATCGGAATTTTCTTGTCAGAAACTGCTATTTTTAAAATGGGGCTTATTATTTAATTATATGTGAAAAAAATAATTGCTTTTGAGACATTTTAACTGAAGTGTAAGGATCTAAAAGTTGGGAAGTTTTTTTATACTTAAAATAGTGTTTGAGTGTTGTGGCTCTTACGTACACTTTGTGACAAGTTACCCTCATTATTTTACTGCTTGAGTCATTTTGTTTAAAGGTGTTATAGTTAAGCATCAGGAAGTATATTTCCGTATCATAAATGTGTTTATGCCTAGTGCTTGTGTATGCTTCCTGACAACTTACTTTCATTTCTTGTTTTCTCTCTGTGCATTTTTTGTGAAAGGGAGTTAGTGTTCTAACATGTTTTTTTTTTTTTTTTGTGTACTGCTTGTGCTTTTACTTGGAATTTTGCGAGACTGTGTGTGAAAGTGTGTATATGCTGCTGCTGAACACTTGTCTGACAACTTAACTTCTGACTGACACTACCAGCTGTGCTTATCAGTACTCCAGCTGCTTCCATGGCTACAGTATGGATTCTGACACCAGTCCTGCTGTTTTTTTCTCACAATGTACTTAAAAAAAAAAAAACAACAGGAGGGACAGTATCTCAGCCACTGGTGGGTGGGTATCTCTCCAATGGCCATTTGTTGTTTCTCAAATCACAAACTGGTTTCTCCAAGTTGCTGTAATGTAGTCCCTTCTGCTACCATGGAGCAGGATTAGCCATGTCCTCTGTGGCTGTTCCATTGACCAGTCTGAGCATGGACAAACCATCTTCTTGGGTCTGGAAATTTCTGGAGAAGGTTCTTCTTGGAGGGTCCAGGGAAAGAGACCACTTGCCCAAGATGACATCATCTCTCACTAGTTCCTAGAAAAAAGAAACACAGGGGTAGACATTGCTCATCCAAAGATATATTGTCTGTTCATAAGGATGATTTTCTTACTTTAGCCAGAAGTTTATTACAGGTTTTTCATCCTGGGGAGCAGAAATCCATACTACAGGACTAACTAGATCAATATATTCCTGAGAAAAATATGTTTGGAGGGTACTGGTAGGGCTTTTTCTTTGTCTGATTCTCAAGCCCAAGACTCTTTTTCTAAGGAAAGTATGTTCTCACCAACTCAGAGGACTTTCACTTTCTAAGACTAGTTCCAGAATGAATGATATATATTTGTGGTAACAAGTGGATGTTCCCCTAAACTGAGGCAATATTATGATGTGAAACGATATGCTGCATGGGGATTTACCTCATGCTATGCCCATTCCTCCTGTTATGTCAGCCTTCAGTCCCCCAAAAGGCAGAAAACTTATTAAAATCAGCCCTTCCCCTGCAGACAAGAAGGTAAGGTTAATAAAAGAGAATTTCCCTTTTTTCATTTTATTCTGTCAGGTGTTGACAGCTTGTGCTATTATTTTGTCACACGTCCTTCAGAAGGTAGATCCTGGATGAATCCTACAATTTCTAACCAGTCCCAGGTGTCTAACATGCTTTGAAGAGTGTGCATGAAAGTGCAGATACTGTGTCTAAGGCCACTGCTACTGTTCTGAGAAGATATGCCTGGATACACACTCAGAAGTTTTCTGATGAAGTAAATTCTAAGATTCTAAACTCTGATTCAGACAAGAAGGCTTTGTTTGATCCTGCGGCTTCTCAGATTCTCAAACAGTTTGATGACCATGAGAAATTAATTCAGAGTTACTATTATTTTTCAAGCTCCGCACTATAAATGTTACAAGCCCTGTACTTTTTTTAAAACAAAAAATAATCAATCCCTGCCATCTTCTGGCAAACAAGGGACAAAAAAGGGATGGTAAGAGAGGAACAATAAAAAAGCAGAGATCCTTTCAGGAAAAAGGGATGGGCTATGCCTTCAGAATGAGTATGCCATCATGCCTTTTCAGATTCTGTTCCCACTTATTCCTTATTTAAATGACTTACTGATCTTTGGAGAATCTTTTGCCAGATGTTAGGAATCTTTAACATGGGTTTCTTCATTCGTTACCAGTCTGGGCTTCCAGATAACTATTAAAAAATCCTCCTTAACTCCATCACACAGGATTGTGTTTTTAGACTACTTTCTAGATACATTTCTTCAAAGGTATTCCTAACAGAAGAAAAGGTGAATTTATATCTGGAAACTTTCCTTGTCTTCTCCAATCAGCCTGAGACTTCATCCAGAAAATATCTCAGAATTCTAGAGTTCATGTCATCTATGCTTGTCAGGGAGCAAAGGATTCTGCATACTCTGAGCATGCATAAGACAACTCAGGAACAATCTTGACATAACTAAGTCCTTTAGAAAATCATATCTGTAATGTATTTCTTATCAGGGGACAAAAAGAGACATCATGTGTCTAAATAGACAGTTCCCAGGTGGTTTTCCTCAGCTATTGCTTTTTGTTTTTTCCATTATAGCAAAACCATTCCAGATTCAAGGCACATTCTGTTAGAGCTTTGAGCTGTCCTTCCATATCACTGTTCATAACAGTAGGGATCCCCTGCCAAGGGCAGCCCAACGTCCAGCCAGTATACCAAAGCCTTTAGGTTATCATAAGGTTCACTTAACATAGGGCATAAAGGTGATGTCCAGATGTACCATCCTCAGAACTTCTTTGCCGCCAGGCCGAACACCATTTCTGATCGTTGATCTAATCGCCCAAGTTGTTGCTGATGTAGCTAGCCTTTCAGCTAAGTACCCCATTGGGATTTTTTGATTATCTTCTTTTTGCTTTTGTATTGTTGTGGGGTTTCATGTCATCCAGAAAGGGTAAATGCCAGTGTGGGAGACAGATTCCCCATAAAGACCATCATGGGCAGTGTTTGTTTTATTTAGGGGCTTCTCACGATCGTACATCCTGCAATATTTGTCAGGCTTTTGTGTCAAAGACCTTGCACAGTCGTCTTTCATCCCTAGCTATTTATCTAGAAAACTAGCATCTAAAACATTTAGTGAAGGATGCTGTGGGGGGGGTACTTCCTGACCTAAGGTTCAGCCATCTTCAAAGAAGAAGGCCAAAAAAGTTAGGTCAGATTCTTCAGCTGTGCATCCTATATTGGACGTCAGTTTTGAGGCTGATGAAAGCCTGGAGGTTCACCCAGTTTCTGGTTTGGATTCTTCTACCATGACCATTTCGGAGGCCGGCATGGATCCAGCTACCCGCACGTCCTCGGAGGCCTTACAGGCACCCATTTCAGACAGTCAAAGTTAACCACAGCTGATTATTACCAAAGGGCCTGGGGTGTTCCTCAGATACTGGTGAGGGAGGAAGTCCCAACTACAGTTGTTGAGTGTAGGCTGCCGTCAGAGCCTTCTACATTTCATAAGGTGGACGTTTCCTTAAAAAATAAGCAAAAGACAAAACATGTTTCTTCTACTCCCAAGGACCCTCAAAGTGAATGGCAGAATTTTCCACAGGGCTTATTTAACTCCCTTATGGCCTTGAAGCCTCCTTAGGGGGGGTCTCTGTTACGACTCTTCCTTGGTCATCTTTCCATCTCAAGAGATCTTGAGATCAGGATTCCTCTGAAGAAGAGGAGGATTCGGGTGTGCAATCCTTGGCCTGTTCTACCCAGATTCCGTCCCTGTGGAGTACGGTTCTGAGGAAGAGGAGTCTACTAGTCCTGAATCTGCTTTTTGAGGAGATTTCTTTTGGGAATACCATTGCCAGGATGATGGAGTTCTTTAAATGAGGTAGCTCTCAGATGTCTGAAGTGCAGAGGAGATATTAAGAGCTCCTTCAAAGGGAGTCCCCTAGACCATTTGCTGTTCCTCCTGCTTTGGCTGCTTTACTGAATGCTTTCTCTTCTGTTTCTCAAGCTCCAGATTCTCAGCCCCCTGCTCCTAAGAAACCAGACCGGTTTTATAAAGTGCCTGATGACTGTAAATTCCATCTGCTGACCATTCGGTGATCTCTGAGGCATCTCGTAAGCCTTCTAAATTACTGCCCTCAACTAAGCTTCTTCCTTCTGATAAAGACAGCAGGACCATGGAAAAGCTGGGTAAGAAGGTTTATACTTAAACCAAACTAGACTTTCGGGCTGTTAATTATCAGACTCATATGAACAGATATGTTTTGGTTCTCCTTTCTCAGGCTTGTCAGGTTATTTCTGACCTTCCTGATTTTGAGGGTAAGACTTCTGCCTTGTCTTTGTTAGGGGCTTCTTCTCGGGTAGCTCACCAGTCCATTAAGTGTAGCTATAATGCAGCAGATGTTTCCTCTAGCACTGCTGCTTCAGGATCTGTTTTGAGGAGATATTTTTTGCTATGGCTTCAGCCGTTGACTGGTGATATTAAGGCTAAGTTGATGGATGCTCCTCTGGACAACAAATGATCTGAAGTAGTTAACTTCATTTATGCATCAACCTATGGGTTATCGGATCCACATCGGATCCGAGCCGGCAGTTTCCAACATCTAAGATCCGACCTCCAAGCTCCTCCCCCTTACCCATAACTCCCTGCCATCCCTTCCTGACCTCAGATCTAGTTTGCCACGGTTACACCAGAAGCTTGATCTCGAACTTCCAGGTCTTCGTAAGTTTTTTCTGTGAGAAAAATCTTTTCTCTCGATCTAATTAAAGTTTTTTGAGTGAGTTTTGTGTTTTGTGATCTTTCCATTAGTTTAGTGTAATTGTTAGCCTTTCCCTCCCCCCGTTTCTCATCAAAGTGTTAGGGTGTGTTTGTGGTTTTGGGGCCTAGTGTGTGTGTTTTTAGGTTGTTATATTTGAGGCCGCCAAAACTTTCTTTTCCAAGTGTACCGAGTGTGGCTATAAGCTTTCCCCGGCTGATGGCCGCACTCGGTGCATTATATGCCTTGGGGTTGAACATCTGTCTTCTGGCTGCTCTGTTTGTGCAGCGTTCAACCCCAGGGCTATCAGGGACCGGAGGTAGAAGCTGATTCTGGCGGGACTTCTGCCCCCGGACTCGGCTCCATCCTCTGGCCCCTCCGTGGCTCCTGCCGCAGCTGCGGCAGCGCCTACGGATACTTCTCTTCCCCTGGCCGGGACTCAACCTCCCACCTTGGGCCAGGAGGATAGGGAAGCCAGGAGGGAGAAGTGCAGAGAAAAACACAAGCGGCGGGCCGAAGCCTCTGCTTTGGCCCCACCAGCCAAGCGAGCTTCTCCTCCCGGGACGTCTGGGCCTTCTCCTTCCCGGCTCCATTCTCCCAGCTTTTTGCCAGGGCCGGAGGAGGATGAGGCCCAGTCTCCTTCGAGGTCATCGAGGTGGCACTCCCATCCCGCCTCGGTGGTCTCTTCCAGGTCCAAGAGAAGCCTAACAGATGCAGACTTGGACCGGATGATGAGAAGGTTCCTCCAGGCCCAGCTGCAGATGGGAGTGCTCCTGCCTCCCCCCGCCCCTCTGGGGGGGAGCTCAACCCCATTTCTTGCCTCGGTTGCTCCTTCCCCGACCTGCTTTCCGGGTTTGGGGTCTACGGAGCTGAGTAGCGTCGGAACCAGGGGAATGTCGGCGCTGATGGAGTTGGGTACTTCGGAGCCGACAGCGCCCTCGAGCCTGTCGGGTCCCTTTTCTTCGGATCCAGGCTCTCGGAGTCCAGAGTTGAGCTTCGGATCCGAGGTGGTCAGTATGCCTTCGGCTCCGGGTAGGTCGGAGCGTACTGGCCCTTCGGATCCAATTGCATCGGCTCCGGCCCCGATCTGCTCATTGGATCTGAGGGAGGGTCTGCTCTCAGATCCTAGGGAGAGCGGCTCTCCTTCTGCGTTCGACGTGGTGGAGAGGGTTCTGTCGAGGGATTCCAGGCCCCCAGCCTTACCTACCGCTCCACCCTGCACTCCCTCGCAAACGGGTCTGACTTCCATCACCCGGCCCCAGGGACAGCCTGCTCAGACATCCCAGATCATTCCCTTGTTGGAACAGGACGTGGTTGGTGAGGCCTCCTCGGACAGCCCCCCCGAGGAAGTTCCTCACAAACGCAAGTGCAAGAGGAGGCACTTGGACTCCCCTGAGTCCTTGACAGAGGACACGGACTTGGAGGAAGGGGAAGGTTTCCCAAGATCACCCCCCCCCCGAAGACGTCTCATTTGGAGACATCATGGAGATGCTCAGAATTGGGGTGGGGGTGGTCTTCCCCAAAGCCTACCTCGGACGAGTCCGTGTTCCTGGAGGCATTTGAAGCAGGCCCGTCTACCTCTTGGGTGTCCCCTCCAGCTGATCCCCTAGTAGATTTGATCACTACCAGGGCATGGAAGGAGCCGGACACTGTGGAGCCCGTCCCCAAGAGGCCTGACAGAATTCTCAGCCCCCCCTCGGACAGGTCACATTGGAGTAAGGGAACCCCCGTAGATGCCATGTTGGTGGCAGCAGCCACCAAAAGGGAACTGGCCCAGGAGAGTCCCTCAGTCCATCCCCCTGACAAGGAGTCTCGGGCAATGGACCGTTTGGGGAAGCGGATGTTTGCTTCAGCTACCTTCTCCATAAGGTCGCTGAACTACATGGCACACGTCATACAGCTCCAGCGGGATCTTATTAAAGAATACGCTGGGTCGCCCCCAGAGTCCATGTTGGCAGAGGACAAACAGGTGTACTCTACCCAAATGGCCACTCTCAGGTCGATTTCCAATACCTCTATGCAGCTACTGTCCCATGTTACTGAAGGAGCAGCTAGATCTAGCGGAGCAGGCATCCTAAGGCGACAGGCGTGGCTCCACCACTGTGATTTCGCAGAACCCTTCAAGGCGTCATTCGCTAATGCCCCGTTTGATGGTTCTGCCCTCTTTGGCAAGACCATACGCGATACCTTGGTCCAGAGCGAGAAGGACGGGAAGACGTTGTCTGCCGTCGGAGTCCGCTTCTCTGCTCCCCAGAGGTCCTTCTCAAAGAACCAAAAGGGACAGAAGAAGTTGTGGTTCCGAAAGTCTCAGCAATCCCGTTTCGCTCCGGATACCTCGTCCTTCAGAGGCAGAGGAGGACAGGGTGGATGCCGCCCTAGAGACAGAGGGGGCCCGAAGAACTTTGGGTCCAGAGAACCTTTCTCTGATCGGCCCACGTAGCAACCCTGAGGGGTTACCCGACTGCTCCACTCTGGAGGCAGTAGGGGGGCGTTTCTCGAAGCACCTAGCAGCTTGGGAGTCCATCACAACAGACCGCTGGGTGCTTCGAATTATATCCAGAGGCTACGAGATTCCGTTTCTCCATTCCCCTCTCAGATCCAGGTGCCTCCCCGATGTCCCAACCGATCAGAGGGAGGCCGCAGCTGCAGAAATTCGTCAGCTGCTAGAAAAAGGAGTGATCCAGCACGTCCCCCCAGACCAGTACGGATCGGGCTTTTACTCCAGGTTCTTCTTGGTGCCAAAAAAGACGGGGGATTTAAGACCAATCCTCGACCTATCCCTCTTGAACCTGGCAATAGCCAAAGAAAAGTTCCGGATGGTCACTCTTCAATCCATTCTCCCCCTCCTGCAGGAGAATGACTGGATGTGCTCCGTAGACCTCAAGGATGCATACTACCACATCTTGATGGACAGATGATCCAGAAGGTTTCTCTGCTTCAGGCTAGGAGCCAGCCATTACCAATTCAGGGTCCTCCCCTTTGGTCTCACCATGGCCCCCTGGGTGTTCACCAAAGTGTTAGCGGTGGTAGCGGCCCACCTGAGACTCCAGGGAATTCAGGTCTTTCCATACCTGGACGACTGGCTCCTGACTGCCCCCACAAGGCATCTACTCTGCACAGCCAGGAATTTCTTTCTTCACCTAGCTCCCTGGCTGGGAATCACGATCCACGCTGGAAAATCCTCCCTGCTCCCGACACAGGTCATAGATTTTATCGGAGCTAGGTTGGACACAAACCAGCTCTTAGCCTTCTTAACTCCGGACCGGATGCGATCTCTAAGACTCCATGTGCAGGCCATTCTTCATTGCCCAACCCCTTCGGCGGAATTGGTCCTGAGGGTCCTAGGCTCAATGGCGGCTACCATCAATCTCCTTCCCATGGCGCGCCTAAACATGAGAATTCTGCAATGGACCCTCCAAGTCCAATGGTCCTTCCTGCGTTATCCCCTGAGCCATCCTGTCCCTCTCAGCAGGGTTTGCAGGAGTGCCCTCTTATGGTGGCTCCAATCTCTGGACCTCCAAAAGGGGTGCCCCTTCTCTATGTCCCCTCCCCTAGCCACAGTGACCACGGACGCCTCTCGCCTTGGATGGGGGGGCATTGTTTCGGCAGGACCGTCCAAGGCACGTGGAACCAGGCGGAGACCTCACTGCATATCAATGTCCTAGAGATGAGGGCCGTGTTTTTAGCGTTGCAAGCACTTCAGAGCCTTCTTCCCGTAAGGACTATTGCGATCCAAACGGACAACATGGCAGTCGTTTGGTATATCAACAAACAAGGGGGAACCAGGTCCTATCCACTTTGTCGAGAGGCCATGAGAGTTTGGGAATGGGCGATTTCCACCAACCGCTTTCTCATAGCGATGCACATTCCGGGTCGGTCCAACATCCTAGCGGACAAATTGAGTCGCACCATCCTCTCGCCATACGAGTGGTCTCTGAATCCCAAAGTAGCGAAGCAGATCTTCTCCAAATGGGGTCAACCTTGTTGCGATCTTTTCGCCTCTCCTTCAAACACGAAGTGCAACACCTACTTCGCTCTAATTCCCCCACCCGGGGAATCACCAAGAGACGCTCTTGTGCATGCTTGGCCACCCGGTCTACTTTATGCTTACCCACCTCTTCCCCTCATGCTGAAGTTTCTGCAGAAAGCCAGACAGTTGGGGAGCACTATAATCCTCATTGTCCCATTCCGGCCTCGTCAGGCATGGTTCCCTTATCTATGGTCTCATCTAGTGAAGCCTCCCTGGATTCTAGATCCTTTCCCGGATCTGATATCTTACCCTTTGGGCCTGTCGGCCACGAACCTGGACAACCTCAAGCTCACGGCTTGGTTGATCCAGTTCCACTGTTAGCTAGGACTCCTGGTATCTCTTCCCTGGTCAAAGCGATCCTAGTGGCTGCTCACAAGCCGTCTACTAGGAAAGTTTATCATAGCAAATGGAAATGTTTTTCTATTTGGGCAGAACATCAGAAGCTGGATCCTTTCACAGCTCCGTTACCAGCTGTGCTGGATTTTCTGTCAGGATTATTTGATCAAGGTGCTAGCTCTTCCACAGTCACAGTACAGTTGGCGGCAATCGCTCATTACCATGTTGGATGTGATCTTGGCCCTTTGACCTCATCCAGATTGTGTAAAGCCTTCTTAAAAGGCACCTTCTTACTAAGGCCTCCGATGAAGGATGTAATTCCTCCTTGGGACTTATCGCTGGTATTCCAGGCCTTAACAGCTTCTCCCTTTGAGCCTGCTGCTTCGGTAGATCTCAAATTCTTATCCTGGAAAACGGCTTTTCTGGTTGCTATTACTTCGGCGAAAAGGGTTTCGGAGCTTCAAGCCCTTTGTGCCAAGCCACCGTACTTGACTTTCCACAAGGATAGGGTATTCCTCAGGACCAATCCCTCATTTCTCCCCAAAATTGCTTCCGAATGTAACATCAACCAGTCAATTAATTTGCCAGTCTTCTTTCCCAATTACCAAAATAAAGGCAAATACAAGTTACACTCTTTGGATGTACACAGACAGTTAAGATTTTATTTGCACAGAACAGCCGGTTATAAGCAATCAGACCAGCTGTTTGTGTCCTTTGCTAAACCCAGTATGGGAAAAGCTGTTTCTAAAGTCACACTGTCCAGGTGGATTTCCCAGTGTATTCTCTCGGCTTACAAGAGTTCTGGCCGGCCTGCTCCTCATGGAGTCCATGCCCATTCTACTCGGTCTGTTTCTACCTCTGCTGCTTTTCGGGCTAGAGTTTCGTTGGATGACATTTGCTCAGCTGCCACGTGGGCTTCTTCTCATACATTCATAAACCACTATAAGTTGGATCTGGTTTCCAGAGGGAGAGGTTCCTTTGGCACTGCAGTGCTCCGGAACATCCTTCCATAAGGGCCTCCCAAGATTCAGGTAGCTGGGGACTCTGTCCCATAGGTTGATGCACAAGTGAAGTTAACTACTTCAGATTAAGAAGTTATGTACTCACCATAACATTCCATCTGAGTAGGTAAACTTCATTTGTCAGCAACCGTCCCTCTGTCCTCTTCGGATGTTCATAGATATTCCTGCTAAATGGTGGATTGTACCCAGTTTACACTAGGCAGGTTGTGATTGCAAGTCTTGCTTTTAGGCAAACTCGATCTGAGGTCAGGAAGGGATGACAGGGAGTTATGGGTAAGGGGGAGGAGCTTGGAGCTCGGATCTTAGCTGTTGGAAACTGCCGGCTCGGATCCGATGTGGATCCGATAACCCATAGGTTGCTGACAAATGAAGTTTACCTACTCAGATGGAATGTTATGGTGAGTACATAACTTCTTATTTGTTTGGTGCTGCTGCTGCTGATTTGTTCAAGTCTCTGCAGGAGAAAGGCAGGGAGTTACAGGATCCGAAACATTTTTGTTTGACCAGTGCCCAAGTTCCAGAGGAACTACCCTACTAAACCATCTTTTGTTGGAAAGCAGACTCATCCTTCTCCTAAAGGCAAGAAAGGTAGTAGGAGGGCTCCCCCAATTAAATCTACTCAGACTACTCCTGCTCAGAAGTCTTTCTTTCCTGATAAACCAAGTGCTTTCTGATTACCTGACTCTTCCCAGCCATATTCCTCTTTCTCTTTGTCTTTCTCTGTCTCTTTCTGTTTGGTTAAGCATAACCTAAGATTCTTGGGTTCTTTCCATCATTTGCCAAGGGTATTTCATGGTTTGGAAATCTCTTCCACCCTTCATAGGCATTCCTCAGACACCTCAAGAACAGTTAAGCTTTTTTCCAGAGGTGCTTCAGTATCTTTTGACTCAGGGAAGTATTCAAGAGGTTCCAGTTGCTCAAAGGGAGAAGGGGGTTTATTCCAGAATGCCTTTCACCCAAAAAATACCACCCTCAGCCCAGATAAATTTAACATCCTTGCATTTGACAAAACTATCATAGAAAATGTACAGGAAACCAAACTGTTAGGTGTTATCATTGATAGTAAAATGAACGTTGACCTTCATATCCAACAAAACATGAAGAAGACGTATAACCTTCATATCCAACAAAACAAAAAGAAGACACATAAAAAAATAGAACTACTTTATAGAAACAAACAATTCCTTACCACTCCAACCAAGACCACAATGGCAAAATCCTTTCTTCTCCCATCCCTATTCTACAGTTCTTGTATACTAACCAATCTACAAAACTCCTCCAAAACTAAATTGGAAAATGTTACAATAAAGTAGCAAAGTTTGCAACTAACTCCAACTACAGCAAGTATCATTGCAAACCACTACAAGAACTAAAATGGCTAAAACTTTCAAACCAACTAACATATACACACTTAACTACAGTAAATTGATGTAATCTATAAACCTACTGCCTGTCCTGCCCTAGCAAACCTAATCAAACAATACAAACCCAATCAAACAATACAAACCCAGCAGACCTCTCAGATCTGATGACAAAAACCTACTTGAAATCTACAAGCCTTCCAAAAACTGTGAAAAATCTCTATACATGTACTCTGTCTCAAAGTTATGGAACTCTCTCCCACCAAACATTACCCTAACTCCTGGCTTGTCTCTCTTTAAAGCTGCCTTAAAAGAACACTTAAACAAATCATGGCTGTGCTCATGCCAACGCCAGGCTAAAATCCCCCATACACCTCTATATTACCTCCTCATAATATACTAACTTCCCCCTCTAACACTAATCGACTAATAACATCAGTAACAGTTTGTAAGCCAAGCCATTACCTAATAATCAAATACCTTCTCATTGCTGCCATACTATTCTGTACTAACCAAGGACTAAGCAGTCAGACTGACTGACTCCAATCCGTTTTTCATAGTAAGCAAGAAGAATCTAATCAAATACTTTTACCTATGTAAATCCACTGTTTTAATTTGTGAATCTATGTCAGTTCCAAATGTTTATTTTGACATGTTCAATGTATGCAAACTTTATATGTTATAGTAAGACACATTTTTAGTATTATATAAGTAAATGTAAGTGCTTGTTCATAAAGGTAATCATATTGTCTAATGTTCATATAAGTCATAAATGTGGAGCTTTTCTCCCCGGGACTCAGCTAAAAACGGATTATGTAACCCAGACGGACTATCCCAGTAAAATGCATGTCAAATAAATAAATACATTTTGGTTCCCAGGAAAGAAGGCACTTGGAGACCTATTCTGGATCTTTCTCACCTGAATACTTTTTTGAAGGTTCCTTCCTTAAAACTGTTATCCCTTCAGACTTTGTTTCCTTCTCTGCTTCCTCAGGCTTTTCTAGTTTCTCTGGATCTCAAGGATGCTTACCTCCATATCCCTATTTATCCCCTTTTCAGGAAGTTTCTGTTTCTCTGTTGCTTTTTGGCTTTTGCAGTTTTGTGCTTTTCCCTTTGGCCTCTCTACTACCCCAAGGGTATTCCCCAAATGCCAAGCTCCTGTGATTGCTTTTTGCAGGATTCAGAGGATCCAAGTATTTCTTTACTTGGACAATCTCCTGTTTCAGGCATCCTCTCCAGAGATCCTTTTACAAAAATCTTCATTTTGCCATTTCCCTTCTGCAAAGTCTGGGGTTCACAATAAACTTCAAAAAAGTATTTTCTGACTCCTTCTCAAGACCATGTTTTTCTGGGCTGCAGGATTCAGATGGTGCCTATGCTGGCATATCTGCCTCCTCCCAAGGTCTTGACTGTCATTTCCTTCTTTCAAAATCTTCTTCCTCTGGCCTCTTTCACAGCCAGGGAGTTTTTGAGAGCTGTGGGATTTATGGCATCCACCATCCCTATGCTTCCTATAGCGAAACTCCACATGAGAACGTTTCAGTGGTTTCTGAAGTCAGTTTGGCTTCAATATGCACATCCCCTAGACTTTGTAGTTTCTCTTCTTCCTTGTCTAAAGAAGGAGCTTCACTGGTAGATTCAGCAGTTGTCTCGAAACCCAGGGCTCCCCTTTCATCCCTCTCTTCCCTCTCGGGAGCTGTTCACAGATGCCTTAGATGTCAGATGGGAAGCAGCTTTGGCTCCCTAAAGATGTAGGGGTGTGGTTGCCTCTTCAATAGAAAGAGCACATCAATATCAAAGAGATGAGAGCTCTTCTGCTTGTGCTTCAGGCTTTTCATCTTCTTTTCTCACCATGACCTCTCAAGGTATTTACAAGACAATACCACGGTGATGTCCTATTTAAACAAACAAGAGGAGGCAAGATCTTATCTTCTTTGCCAGTTGGCACTCCTGGTGTGGGATCTGGCTGTCCAGTATCAAGTGAGTCTTCAGGCAGTTTACATTCACTTTTATTTTATTTATTTTTATTTTTATTTTACATTTGTTGACCGGATAGTCTGACTGGATGCATGTTCATTTTCAGCGGAGGCCCGGGGAGAAAAGCTCCAAGGGTAAGCAGATACAGCATTACTATGATATAATATGATATAATAACTTATATCATTAAACATAAATGCCCAACTTCTAACACCCCCCTATATAGATTAATCAGAAACAAAAAAAAAATTCATCCCTCAATTATTTCTTGCTGACCTGAAATTCTGCAACTGGACCATATTAAAGACTCTTCCACTAGAAGAGAGTGTGTCCCACTTCAATGACACATTCCTTAAGATACTTGACTCACATGCTCCACATAGACAAATTAGAACCAAAACTCGCATAGCACCTTGGCTCACTACTGATACTAAATCCAAAATCAAACTTCGTGACCAAGCCTGGGAAAAATGGAGAGCCACAAACCCCCCAAGACCGTTGTAAATTTCAACAACTAAGAAATGCCACGAAAACTGCCATAACCCAAGACAAAAAACAATACTTCTGCAGCCTCCAGCAAAAACACCACAACAACCCAAAGAAATTCTGGGCAGGTTTTAACAACCTTCTGCACCCAGGCAAAACTTCCACCCCAACCCCTGAGAAACTCTTAGAGAAAGGCCAAGAAGAAGTAGCCAACATCTTTAACTCCTTCTTCACTGAGACTATCCAAACCTTAGCCAGTCACCTTACCTCCACTTCCCCACCTGCTGCTAAACTGCAACGTGACAACCCTACCCCCTTTAATTTAAAGCCAGTCTCTTCCTCCTATGTGCGCTCCCTCCTAAAAAAACTCAAACCAACTACCCTAGCGGCTGACCACCTTCCTGCGGAATTCTTACAAATTGCATCTGATGAAATAGCCTACCCCATATCAATCCTAATAAACAGATCTATAACTGAGATGAACATTCCCTCAATCTGAAGACTTCCTATATCGCTCCACTTCACAAAGGAGGTACCTCCTGAAATGTCAAATTATAGACCAATAGCCATCCTGTCCCCCATAGCGAAAATCATGGAAAGATGCATCCACAAACAACTTCTTCACTATCTGACCTCTAATAATCTCTTGTCCAATGCCCAGCATGGTTTTCGTCCGCACCATAGTACAACTACTGCCCTCCTTTCCTTTATTGACTCAATCAACAACAATCGCAATAACAAACTCATATCATCTGCCCTCTTTCTGGACCTATCAAAAGCATTCGATATGGTCAATCATCAATTCCTTCTCAACATCCTTGAAACCCTACGTCTGGACACTCCAGCACTAAACTGGTTCAATGCCTACCTCACTGGTAGACAACAAGCTGTTCTATGGCAAAACAGAATATCAGGACTGCTCCCGAATACCATAGGCGTTCCTCAGGGCTCGATACTGGGCCCACTTCTGTTTTCCATCTTCATAAATGACCTTCAATCAGTCATCCCTAAATCCACCTGCATACAATACACCGACGACTCTACCTTAATCTGCTCCGACGTCTCCCTCTCGAATCTCCAAATGACCACACAACATTGTTTTTCACTAGTTGAAAAATGGTTCACTGACTTAAAACTTCTACTTAACCCAGCTAAAACCAAACTATTACTTTTCTTCCCCAACGTCTTCTCACCTCTAGGTAAAGAACTCCCAAACACTAACAACACAACCTTTCATATTAAATCCAATAATGGGACCCTCATAACCCCTGTCACCAGTACCAAACTGCTAGGTGTCACTATTGATCATAAGCTCAAATTTGACATACACATTACCCAAACAATAAAGTCTGTTAACAAAAAACTAGGATCTATGTACAGAATTAAAAACTTCCTAACTCCCACTACCAAATTAACTATTGCTCGCACCCATCTCCTCTCTTCCCTCCTCTATGCTTCCCGATCCTCTTTTCTCAATAAACGTGAACTTAACATGCTCTCTCTTGCCTATAACCACATTGCCAGATTTATTACAGGTTCCCTTATCGAACCCATCATTGCCTTAATCTGCGAAGACTTGGCTGGTTGGAACTGCCAAATCTCCTCAAACTTAGCCAACTCAAGCTTATAAAATAATCAACCATCCTGATAGAACTCCCTCACTGTGCAAAATTCTAACTCCATATACTAACCTCAACAGTCTCCGATCATCAAACAGCATCCAGATCCTAACCATTAAAGCAAAAAACTCAGGTGGGGATGCCCTTTATGCAAATTCCATTGGCAAGCAGTGGAACTCCTGCCAAACAACCTTAGACTTACTTCTTCGCTCAATCATTTCAAAGCTAAACTTAAAGAATATCTCTCCACACAATGGACATGCCCATGTCGAGAACCTGACTAACTACATATCTCATGACTTCTAGCTCCACTTCCCTAGCCCATTTCCCTAATGCAGATCTCTAAAATTTCTCTTTCCTTTTAGTAATAAGGAAAATCTCTGATTTCAGTCTATTTTTCAGTATCTTTAACGAAATCAAT
Source organism: Protopterus annectens (assembly GCF_019279795.1). Taxonomy (NCBI): domain Eukaryota; kingdom Metazoa; phylum Chordata; order Ceratodontiformes; family Protopteridae; genus Protopterus; species Protopterus annectens. The sequence goes on from NC_056738.1 coordinate 65,680,407, forward strand.
GTTTTGTGTATAATTTCCTGTCTGTCCTTTAGTCTTATATAACATCTATGTAAATTTTCATTCCTGCATATGTAAGCTGTATTCTCTTGTTGTAACAATACTTTGAATCTTGCAATTTAAATATGTACTTCTATTGTGTATTGGAGCTTTTCTCCTCGGGCCTCTACTGAAAACGGATATGTATCCAGATAGACCAGCCCGGTTAACAAATGTAAAATAAATAAAATAATAAATAAATTACATAATACCAGCATTACATATTACAAACAGACTATTTACAGAGATTACATAAGTAAGCAAGTTAAACAAGTTCCACAGGTTACAGTTAATCCTGAGCACAAGTCAGGATTAAATTAAATTACACAGTAAACTGGTTAACAGATTTTTACACATTCTAGAGAGAGTTAGCCAGGCTTGATACATTGACATAGCCAGTTAAGTGACAAATGTTGTTTGAGTCTAGTTTTAAATTGACCTAAGGTGGAAAGTAAGGTAATATCAGCTGGAAGAGAGTTCCAGGATCTACTTACAGAGTTTGCAAAGAGAGAATCACCAGCTGTGTTATTAATTTTGCTAGTCTGAATTAGTAGTTTGTTAGAGGATCGAAGTGGTCTAGGATTGTTATAGGGGTTGATAATATTTTTAAATGCAGGAGTATTGTCCGGATTATAGGTTCATAGCTTCATAGGTTTATACTAGGCTATCTGCCCCAAGGCATTTATAAGCCTAGCCCGAATTTTTGTGGCTTACGCCACCCCTTATATGAAAAAATACTGTACCCATTAGTTTGTTGTGCCTCTGTCCAGCAGTGACACAGAGATGATTCCCGGGGTAAACCTATGATCTCCCATCCGCAGGTCAAGATTTCTCTTGAACAGAGCCAGCGAGGTGCTCTGCCTCACATGGACCGGGACTCTATTCCACAGCATAGGGAGTCTCTGAGTGATAAATCTATCCCTCCAGCATGTCCTATTTATATCCGTGCTAAGGTTTAAGTCACTTGCTCTAGTGGTTTTGGTGGATTTGGATTTTTTGAGGTGGAGCATGTCCATTAATTCTGGTTTGGACATGGCCTTGTATGTCAGGCACATGTCACCTCTGAGCAGACGGTATGCGACTGAATAGAGCTGGAGTTTCTTCAATCTGGCAGCATATGACAGATTTTGGAGTCCCTTTATCCTATTGGTGAGAAACTTTTGGGGTCTCTCCAATTGCTGCAGATGTCGGGCGAGATACATCCCGAATGGGGCATTGTACTCGATCATTGGTCTGATAAGTGAAGAGTACAGGGGAACAATGACCTCACTAGATCTGGATGTGAATCCCTTCATGATCAGGTGGGCAATGTAGAAGGTCTTTCTAACCACTTTAGCAATGTGAGTGTCAAAAGAAAGGCCACTGTCAACCTGGGTCCCCAGGTCCCTGATAACCTCTTCTGTGCTTAGTGGATTGCCACCTATATGGTAGCTTGGGGTTACCTTGTTTTTCCCAAAGGGTATGACTATACATTTTTTGGAGTTTAACTTCAGGCCATGGCTCTGGCACCAGCTATCTGTTTCCGTGAGTCCCTTCTGAAGGATATCAGTGTCCAATGCACTTTCCACTATGGCGCCCAGTTTGCAGTCGTCTGCAAACGTTGTCAGCCAAAGTCCTCCCATGTTGGCCTGTACTTCTGAGAAGTAGATGCCGAACAATAGGGGGCCAAGGACCGAGCCCTGTGGGACACCACTTGTGACCGGCTTGGAGTCTGACATAGCGCCAGCAACTCTAACCCTGTGGGTTCTGTCCTTAAGCCAGTTTGCAACCCATCTTGTGACATATGGGTTTACATTTAAGCTGGTAAGTTTTTCTACAATACCCGAGTGGGGTATTGTGTCGAAAGCCTTTGCAAGGTCAAGGTAGGCTGTATGGACTGCCTTTCCCTCATCAATGGCCTTGGTGACTGTTTCGAAGAAGTCGACCAAGTTCAAAAGGCATGATCTTCCCTTGACGAAGCCAAACTGGGTTGGGTCCAATGTCTGCAAGTCCCCTATATCTTTGTTTATGAGCTCCATTATGATCCTCTCCATAGCTTTGCAGACTAGACTTGTTAAGTTTATGGGGCGGTAATTACCAGGGTCCGTAGAGGCACCGCCTTTGTGGAGTGGGACCACAGTTGCTGTATGCCACTCCTTGGGCACGTATCCTGTGGTAAGGCTGAGATTAAACAGCTGCCTTATGTGCGGGTTTAATTCCTCATTTAGCTCGTGTAGCACACAGCCGGGGACACCATCCATCCCATTGATGCTGTGTTTTTAGCTTTAGAGAGAGCAGCTTTCACCTGCGCATTTGAGATGTCTGGGAGGCTACACTCCGCTGGGATAGTTATCTCTCCTTTAGGGGGGGAGAGGGAGGTGAAGTTTGCACTGAACCTGTCTGCCAGTATGTTGGCAATGTCTGTGGGTTCAGTGATTTTTGTATCATTTTGGACTAATTCTGAGCATATCTGGGAGTTTCCACCCAGGTTCCTAACATAGCTGAAAAAGGCCTTATGATTGTCCTTTGAATCCATGGCAATTTTTCTCTCAAAATTGGCCTTAGTTGATTTTATGAGTGCTCGTATTTTTTACTAATAATGATCAGGGGTGACTTCCCTTTTATGGATTTTGTTCTATCATGTAATAGCTTTCTCCTCTTATTGTAAAGTTTGTTAATGGCTGGGGTCCACCAGACTGGATGTTTGCCCTTTGTGGAAAGAGTCTTGGTTTTATTTGGGATTGCCTGATCCATGCAGTCCTGGAGGTGTTCATAGAAGGCATTTGTAAGGGCTTCCGCAGCTTGGGTTGTGGTTTCCACTGTCTCAGGGGCCTTGAAGGATACCACACCAGTCTTGAGTAGTGTGAAGTTTGCTTTAGAGAAGTTCTTCACTGTGGTCTTTTTTGTTTGGGGTGGGCGGGATGTGGATTTCCAGTGAGATTAGTTTATGATCAGATCTCACCAATGAGGGATATACTTCCGTGTGGAGCATTTTGTCCCCATGTTTGTGATAATGAGATCTAGTATATTTTCTCCTCTCGTGGGAACAGTGACTAGCTGTTCCATGGCATTTGAATTTATGAACTCCAGGAACCATTGGGCTAGAAAGTTAGGGCTTGAGTAATGTTCCCAGTCTATATTCGGTAGTTGAAGTCACCCAATATGATGGTGTTTGGAAATACATTTATACCCTCCAGTGTCTTCAGGAAGGCTGTGTGGGGTTCCTGAGTTTGAGAGGGTGGCCTGTAGCATTCTACAATTTGTAGAGCAGTTTTGCCTATGGTTAGTTGCACCTGGATGGTTTCCGAAGCTTCATGCGTTGCCACCAACCTGGAGGTGTGGGTATCCTTTATGAATATGGATACACCCCCTCCTTTTGTGGTGTGGTCTGGGTTTTGGGGCCAGAATGCATGATATGAGGTAAAACCTAATAGTGCCGGGGTGCTCTCAGGAGCCTTGAACCAGGTTTCAGTTACAGCACAGACATCGATGTTCTCCATACTGAGAAGGGCCTCGAGTGCGTGCATTTTGAGATTTAGACTTCTGGCATTGAGCAGCATTACCCTCAGTTTCTTTCCATTTTTGTTTTCTAGGGTGGTAGGTTTAGAATTTGAGCCTTGCCTAAAAAGGCACTATGGGGTGGCAAGAGCCTTAGCCAATACCGGAATCCCAGGGTGACAAGTGCAAGCCATCCCTTGAAGCAGCGTGGCTTGTCAAGCATGTCATCCCAGGCAGACAGACACTGGATCCCCTTTGAATGACACCAGACATTAAGCCAATTGTTAAAGCTGATCATCTTGTCTCTATATTGTGGCATCATTCTTGGTGAAGGAAGGATACTGCTCAGGGTTAGGGTCATACCTGCCTGGGCTACATAATCAGAGAGCTCCTCTATGTCTCTTTTCATGTAGTCCAGGGAGGTACATCTCAGGTCGCTCACACCAGCATGGACAATGACTGTGTCATATTTGTACTTGCCGTGGAGTGACCCAGTGCTTGTGTTATGTGGCGGATTCTAGCACCCGATAGGCAGCTTACTGTGACCCTCTCCTTGTTCAGCCTGGTGAGTGGGACGTCAGTGTGTCTGACTATGGAGTCACCTATGACAAGTATGTTTGGTGTTGTATTTGGCCTTAAGGGCTGTGACTGCTTTGCACACTGCTTTTGTGGTTTATGTGTTGCTTGTGGGGCGTCTTGAGGTAGCAGTTGTTTGGGTGTCTGCTTTGGAGGCCTCTGCTGTTTAGGTAAATTTTTACTCAGAGCCTCCAGTATGTCTTTGTGTGTTTATGTGTTTGATTCAGTGGTGTGGTAGCATTATGTGAGGCTGGTTTTGTGGTGTGTGTAGTTGCCTTCTCCTCCTGTCTGGTCTTGCCAGTCCTGAGTTGAGAGAGCTCAGCCTCCAGTTTGCCTAAATAGCTGCATCTCTCGCAAGTATTTGTGTTATGTGGGAGGAGGAGAGGGTTGTCTGTGTACATGAGGCAGTTATAACATTGCCTCAAGATTCCCAGATTCACCAGCTGGACCAGAGAGGAGATTGACAACTGACCTTTGGACATGCTAGAATAATATTGGGAATTCCTTAATAATTGAAAACAAGGGCCAGTGGGGAGTGAGGGTGTAGTGCTTTTAATTTTTAGTGCTGACTTATATAATTGCTTTAGTGAGCAAGTGCCAGGTAACTTGAGTGCAATGTGTTACAAGTAACTAAATGGAAGAACGACAAAAGACAAAATTATAGAGGATTTTATAGGCCATAATCATTTGGTTATACCGGATTAGGCTGGGTAGTTCAAGCCACCCAAGCTGATTTAGATTGATGCAATGATGTGTCCTAAAAGGCAGCCCAGTGGCAAACCTGGCAATGTGGTTGTAGCAAATTGAGAGTTTAAGGATAGTCTTGTTTAAATTCGAGAGTAGAGGGGATGCATACAGAAGGGTTGAAAGAAGGTGAGAGCGAGCTATGGCAATTTTAGCTGGAGGGGTTAGGAAGGCTTTTATTCTGTAAAGTGACCCTAGTTTTTTATTGATGGTTTTGATAGTTTGGTTAACATGTAGGTCAAATTTTAGATTATTGTCTATGATGACACCTTATAGTTTTGTAGATGGGTCAGGGGAGATTATTGTGCCATCATTTGATTTTATGGTAAAGGTGAAAGCGGTAGACCTACGTGTTGGTGAAAATAACAGCATTTTAGTTTTTTTGGGATTTAGGATCAGATGATGTTCAGAAAGCCAGTTTTCTATGGTGTTAAAGGTGGTCTGGGTAGCTGACCATAACTCTACTGGAGATGTGGCTGAGCAAATCAGAGTAGAGTCATCAGCATATTGGATACAGCTGACTTTTGGGATGACAGTATAAAGGTCGTTAATGAAGATGGAGAACAGCAAGGGCCCTAGTATAGAGCCTTGTGGTACTCAAAGGTTGTTAGGTAGAAGGTTAGAGAGTTTGTTCTGCCAGAGGACAGCCTACTGTCGACCATTCAGGTAGGATTGAAACCATTGGAGGGCTCCAGTATCTAGACAGAATGTTTGCAGGGTGTGGATTAAAAGTTGGTGATCAACCATATCGAATGCCTTGGAAAGATCCAAATAGAGGGCTGAGGATATATAATTATTGCTGCGATTATGGTTTATGGTGTTAGTAAAGGCTAGGAGGGCTGAAGTAGTGCTGTGATGAGGACGGAAGCCATGCTGAGTGTCTGCCATAAGGCGATTTTGGATTAGGTGGTGCATGAGTTGTCTATGAATACATTTTTCCATAATCTTTGCAAGTGGAGAGAGTATAGCTGTTGGCCTATAATTGGAGAATTCAGTAGAGCTGCCTCCTTTGTGAAGTGGGATTACATAGGATATTTTCCAGGTGGTGGGAATTTTAGCTTCTACTATGGTTTGATTGATTAGTATTGAGACGGGGTAAGCAGTAGCATCAGCTGATTTTTGTAGGTGCTCGGCAGGGAGTTGATCAGCAGAAAGTGTAGTGGCTTTTAATTTTTTGATCAAGGTACGGATAAGTGAAGTGGTGACTTGTTGGAAGCTGAACGCGAGTAGGTTTCTAGGGGTGCTACTTTCAGGACCAGGGGAGCTAGGAAGTAGTTGGCTAGCTAGGGCTTGAATTGTCTCAGTAAAGAATTGGTTAAAACTATCAGAAACATCTTTAGGGGTTTTGTCAATAGTAGTAGCAGGGATTGGGGTTGATGTTTGTCCAGGATGTAGTAGATTATTTAAACCTGCCCAAAACTTCTGAGGGTTATTTTGATTTACTGTCTGTAAATTACAGTAGTATTGTTTTTTGTCTTGTAAAATTAATTTTTTTGGTTTTGTTCCTAGATTGCCTGTATTTAATGTGATCTTGAGAGTCTTTAGAAGAACGACATAAAACCCATGCTTTGTTTCTAAGGGTAATTTTGAGTTTAGACTCTATAGAAAGCCATGGTGCAGTTTTTGCCTTGGTTCTCTTTGAACGAACAGGTGCATGCAAATCAAGGATCTCAAGGAATTTGTTGTTAAAGTATGCTACTGCTTCCTCTAAGGGGAGGTGTTTTAGAATAGGCCAATTACATGAGTTTAGTTCTTGTTGGAATTTGGCAGGGTCAAAGTTTTTATTGTTTCTAACCTTTCTGAGTAAGGGTTGTTAGGAATTAATGGTTTTGTGCTTAATTACATATGTGAGAAGGTGATCGCTTAGGCCATTAAGGAGGGTACCAGAGGTGTACAGTTGGGGGTGACTGTTTATGAGTACCCAGTCAAGTATACTTTCTTTTTGGTTGGGTTTACCTATCCTGGTAGGGATGGATATAATTTGTGTAAATGCATGCAGGTTAATATGGGTGGTTGGGGATTCTGAGGAACAGGTGCCCCAGTCTATGTTAAAGTCTCCAAGTAGTAGGGTTTCTTGGGGGTAGTGACATGATAGCCAGTGCAGGATATCTTCAAATGTAGATATATTGTTAAATGGGGGAATGTACATACAGATGATATTAATGCATTTATTTTTATTAAGTTGCAATTTGGTGGCAAGAATCTCTGAGTTATTAATCTGAGGAGATTGTATGTACATCTATGGTGACATTCAACTCAGATTTATAGAGTACAACTACCCCACCCCTCTTCCTCGAAGCACGATCCAGCCTGTGTATGTTGTACCCAGGTGGTAACACTTCATTGTCTTTAGTGTTAGGTTTTAACCAGGTTTCAGATAAACAGAGAATCTCAGGGGAGTGGACATCCAGAAGTGCATGCAATTCATGTACCTTGTTATTAATGCTTCTAATATTGAGATGACAGACTAGGAGAGAGTTAGTTTGTCTATTAATTGTAGGTTTGTAGCTTAGATTGCAAGTAGAGGGGGTAAGTGTATCTGCATTGGCTGTGGTGTGCACTATCCTGGGTCTGATCCTTGTAGAGGCAGTTTATTTTAAAATTCCAACACATGTGAGAGATGCAACCATATAGCCATACTGGAGGCTAAGCTCTCTCAACTCAGTACTGGCAAAACCAGTCCGGAGGAGAAGGAAACCACACTCACTACAATTCCAGTCTCACATAGACCTACCACGACAGCAAACCAAACACATAAACACATACAAAAACATACTCGGAGGCTCTAAATAAAAATCTGCCTAAGCAGCAGAGACCTCCAAAGCAGACACCCAAGCAACCACTACCCCAAAACAAAACACGTGCAACACATAGCTCACAAAGCCAGTGTGCCGAACAGTCACAGCCCTTAAGGTTAAACAACACGCCTGATACACTTGTAATAGGTGACTCTATCGTCAGGCACACTGACGTCCCGCTCACCAGGCTGAACAAGGAGAAGGTCACAGTGAGCTGCCTGTCAGGCGCTAGGATCCACCGCATAACACAAGCACTCAGTTCACTCCAAGGCAAGTACAGATATGACTCAGTCATTGTCCATGCTGGTGTGAATGACCTGAGACGTACCTCCCTGGACTACATAAAAAGAGACATAGAGGAGCTCTCTGAGCATGTAGCCCAGGCCGGTATGACCCTGACCTTGAGTAGCATCTTACCCTCACCAAGAATGATGCCACAATATGAAGACAAGATGATCAATTTCAACAATTGGCTTAAGTATTGGTGTTATTCAAAGGGGATCCAATGCCTGTCAGCCTGGGATGACATGCTCGACAAGCCACGATGCTTCGCTAGGGACGGCTTGCATGTGTCACCCCTGGGCTTTCGGATATTGGCAAAGGCTCTTGCTACCCCCATAGTGCCTTTTTTAGGCAAGGCTCAAAAGACAAACCCACCTCCATAGGTATCACAAGGGATAAGAAACTAAGAGTAATGCTACTCAACGCCAGAAGTCTAAACCTCAAGATGCACGCACTCGAAACTCTCCTTAGCATGGAGAACATCGATATCTGTGCAGTAACAGAAAATTGGTTCAAGGCTCCTGAGAGCACCCCAGCACTACCAGGTTATACCTCGTACCATGCTTTTCGACCCCAAAACTTGGACCGAACCACAAAAGGAGGGGGGGTATCAATATTCGTCAAAGATACCCACACTTCCAGGTTGGTGGCACAACACGAAGCATCAGAGACTATCCATGTGCAACTAACAGTGGGTAAAACTGCCTTCCGGTTTATAGCCTGCTACAAACCACCCTTCCAAACCCAGGAACCCCACTCGGCCTTCCTGAGAACACTGGAAAATATGAAGGTCTCTCCAAACACAATTATATTGGGCGACTTCAACTACCCAAACATAGACTGGGAGCATTACTCTAGCTCCAACACCCTAGCCCAAAGGTTCCTAGAATTTATAAACTCAAATGCTATGGAACAACTTGTTACCACTCCCACAAGAGGGGAAAACATACTGGACCTGATCATCACCAACATGGGGACTCTATGCTCCAGACCAGAAGTGAATCCCTCACTGGTAAGATCAGACCATAAACTAATCTCACTGGATATTCACATCCCGACTCCACCCCCTGCCCTGAAAACCACAGTGAAAAACTTTTCTAAAGCAAATTTCACACTCCTCAAAACCGAGGTGGAATCCTTCAAAGCCCCCGGGCTTGTGGAAAATATGGCCCAGACCGCAGAATCCTTTATAAACGCATTCTATGAACACCTTCAGGAATGCATGGATCATGCAATCCCAAATAAATCCAAGACCCAATCCTCCAAAGGCAGACATCCTGACTGGTGGACCCCAGCCATAAACAAACTATACAATAGAAAGAGGAAGCTACTACATGATAGAGCAAAATCCCAAAAAGGGAAGGCATCTCTGATCAGTATTAGCAAAAAACTATGGGCACTCATAAAATCGTCTAAGGCCAGCTTCGAGAGAAAAATTGCACAGGACACTAAGGATAATCACAAGGCTTTCTTTAGTTATGTTAGGAACCTGGGTGGGAATTTCCAGATATCCTCAGAATTAGTCCAAAATGACAAAAAAAATACACCGAAACCACAGACATTGCCAACATCCTAGCTGACAGGTTCAGCGCAAACCCCCCCCACCAAAAGGGCAAATATCTATCCCAGCAGAGTGCTGCCTCCCTGACATCTCAGATGCTCAGGTAAGAGCTGCCCTCTCCAAAGCAAAAAACACAGCATCAATGGGACCAGATGGTGTCCCGGGCTGCATCCTACATGAACTCCAAGAAGAGCTAAACCCAAACATAAAACTACTGTTCAATCTCAGCCTTACTACAGGATATGCACCCAAAGAGTGGCGTACAGCAACAGTGGTCCCTCTCCACAAAGGTGGTGCCTCAACGGATCCTGGAAACTATCACCCCATAAGCCTGACTAGCTTGGTCTGCAAAGCTATGGAAAGGATCATCATGGACCTCATAAATAAAGATATTGGGGACCCACAGACACTGGATCCTACCCAGTTCGGCTTTGTTAAGGGCAGATCCTGCCTCTTAAACCTGGTTGATTTCTTTGAAACAGTCACCAAGGCCATTGATGAGGGGAAGGTGGTCCACACAGCCTACCTGGACCTCGCAAAGCCTTGATACAATACCCCACTCGGGCATTATAGATAAGCTCACCAGCTTAAATATAAACCCCTATGTCACTAGATGGGTTGCAAACTGGCTCAAGGACAGAACCCTCATGGTTAGAATTGCTGGAGCCATGTCAGACTCCAAACCAGTTACAAGTGGCATCCCACAAGGCTCAGTCCTGGGACCTCTCTTGTTCGGTATATATTTCTCGGAGGTACAGGCCAACACGGAAGGACTGTGGCTGACCAAGTTCGCAGATGACTGCAAACTGGGCGCCATAATCGACTCTCCAGCCGACACAAGCATCCTCCAAAAGGCCTCATAGAAACAGACAACTGGTGCCAGAGCCATGGCCTCAAGCTAAATGCCAAAAGTGTATAGTCATCCCTTTGGCAAAAACAAAGTGCCCACAAATTACCACATAGGTGGTAATCCATTAAGTACAGAAGAAGTAATTAGGGACCTGGGGACCCAAGTTGATAGCAATCTCTCATTTGACAACCACATGGCCAAAGTGGTTAGAAAAACATTTTATATAGCCCACCTAATCATGAAGGGATTCACATCTAGGTCAGGGGAGGTCATAGTGCCTCTTTACTCATCCCTCATCAGGCCCATAATTGAGTACAATGCCCCTTTTGGGATGTACCTTACCAGACACCTGCAGCAACTGGAAAGACCCCAAAAGTACCTCACCAAGAGGATAAAAGGGCTCAAACAAATGCCATATGCTGCCCGGTTAAAGAAACTCCAGCTCTACTCAGTGGCATACCGCCTGCTCAGAGGCAATCTGTGCCTGACGTATAAAGCCATGTCCAACCCGGAATTAATGGACATGCTGCACCTCAGAAAATCCAAATCCCATCGAGCTACGCACTCGAGAGACTTGAACCTCAGCACTGAAATAAATAGCACATGCTGGAGGGACAGATTCATAACCCAGAGGCTCCCTTCACTCTGGAATAAAATCCCAGTCCAGGTTAGGCAGAGTCCCTCATTGACTCTCTTCAAGAGGAATCTTGATGAGTGGATGGGAGATCGTAGGTTTACCCCGGGTATCACTTCTGTGTCACTGTTAGACAGAGGCACAGTATACTAACCTCGAAAAAGGGCTTAGCAGAATTAATTTAAAATGGGTGGCGAAAGCCAAACACACTCTGGCTAGGCTTATAAATGCCCTAGGGCAGATAGCCTAGTATGAACCCATGAACCTAAGTGAGTGGGCCAGGGTTGGGGTGAATATCACCACCAAGTATTAGGTTGAGTCTATACTTGGTGATGAACTTCAGGAATCTGTTTATAAGTTTGTGGTAGTGTTTGGATGTAGAGCTTAATGTGCCTGGGGTTGAGATGTTGATAGACTGAACAAGATGTTGGATAGGATCTGGTACTGTAAGTATGGTTGAAGGTGGAAGGATTTACAGCTGGGGTGATAGTATGGCTTTTGGGACCTGAAATCCCGTGAGAAACTGGTTTTCATACAAGGTAAGGAGGTATGGTGTGAACAAGAGGGGTAGTAAAGAGGAGTATATCATTATCTGTGATTCAGCTAGTGAGTTAAGGAACTGTTTTACCTGGTGATGCAACACCAGAAGATAGAGTGGTTAGGTCAAGGTACTGGAAGGGGGATGGGAGAATGCCAGATGAAAGCTAATAGGTGCTATTAAAATGTAGGTAGTAGAATGGAGGTAGGTAGTAAAATGGGGGTGGGTGGAATTATCCCTGATGAAAGCAGATAGGATCTAGAAAGTGGGGGAGTGGCTGTAGTACTATAAATTTAGAGGTACTGGGGGCGGGAGGGAATTGGGGGCAGGGAGGGGAGCAAAGAGAGCCAGAGCGTAGCGGGGCTATTGCAGTTTACAAGGTTTCCTAAGGTGTCCTAAAGCTATAAGGTAAGTATTACAGCTCTTAATGTAAGAGTCAGTTTACTTCAGTTACAGGGGGAGGAGGCAACCACTCAAGTAGAAACAAAGAGCCCTATGGCTGACCAATATGGTGACCTGCTTAATTACAAAGCACTGTAAGTGAAAGCTTAACAAATGCTTTTTTTGTGTGCAGCCTACTCTGTTTAAATGTTGAGAGAAACTGATTGCAGTCCTGTAGACACTGTTTTGTAGGGAACTGTAGAGTTCAACTAGGAAAAGAGAAAAGCAGAGATTCTAGGCTAAGCATAAGCATGAAGGCAACAACAGGCAGTTATTATATAATAATGCATTCAGAAAGGTTTGGTGGGGGGGGGGGGGTAAAGTAGCATACTTCAGAATGAACTAAGATTTATAGCTAAGAAACCTAAGCAAGAGAGCAATGCAGTACATAAACACTTGCCAGATTGTAAAGATATTCCAGAAAAACTAAATCAATTATTCACAATTGTACAACTGGAAAATTGCCAGTAAAAGCACTTCAGGTATAGCTAGCCCAAGTTATTCAAGTCATAAAAGCATTTCTTCAATGTGTGTGCAATTTAAACATTAAAAAACACATGCAGCAAGGAGGAGCTCTGATTATACACTTTCTCTAGGTACAGGTTCAGTTTAAACACAAATATTACCACAGAAATTCAGTAAAGTCACTAGCTACTTATAGAGCCTCTGAAAAAATAGAGCAGTCTGTGCAGAATCATAATTTAGCAGCTGGTCATTCAGTTACACAAAAAACAGTAAAAGATACATACAATGAAGAAACGTACACTAAGTCACACCAGGTCAGCCAAGGGGGGAAGAGAGAGGGAAATCCTAAGCACCTAGATTTGAAAATGATGCCTGTACTGAACTGTAGCAGTTTAACCTGTTTGAGGAAAGAGGGGGGTGGGGGAAAAGAGAAGGCAGTGGGAGTGGTTACAGAGAATATCCTGATTGACTCAAGACACCACACCAGAGATAAGTTGAATGTAAGGGCCTAAAATCTGCACTCAGCACTGTCTTATTTGCACTCAGTACTTTAATTTTAATGTTACTTAGGTCAAAACATTGTAGCAGACACTTAGGTCAAAACATTGTAGTAGACACTCTAAGCAGGTACTTAACTCAATCCCATGAATGGATTCTTGACAGGACTGTGTTTCTGAACATTGTCCACCAGTGGGGTACTCTTCAAATAGATCAATTTGCCCCCCTTCTGAACAGACAACTTCCTGTATTTTGTGCCAGAGTCTCAGTTCCTCTGGTTTGGAAGGTGGATGTCCTATCTTTTTCTTGGAAGGGGGTGTTTCTTTATGCGTTCCCTCCCCTTCCACTCATTCCAAAAGTCTTGTTCAGAATTCAACAGGATACTCCCAAAATCTTGTTGGTGACTCCCTTTTGGCCGAGACAGCATTGGTTCCATCTTCTTCTGCATTTAGCCAAGGGCAGTTATCACAAGTTACTTCACAGGGTGGACCTGCTCATAGAAGACAAGGGATTTCTCATCCATCCCCACCTGTCCACTCTTCAGCTGACACTATGGGTGATAGGATTTTGATTCTGCACAGACCTTTTTTCTGAGAAAGTGTTAGGGTTCTGCAGGAGGCTAGAAAATCCTACTTATCCAAATGATGGAGGTTTTCTGTTTGGTGTCTTTCTCTTAACCTGTATCATGGATGTTCCTTTGGTTCTCTCTTGTCTGTGTGAATTGCTTAATGCTGGTTTGGCCTATTCTTCTTTTAAGGCCCACTTATCAGCTATCTCTGCTTGTCTACCTTTTTCTCCTCCTTTGGCTTCCAGACTTGAAGCTAAACAATTTCCTAAAGGTGTCCTTCATATTAGGCTTCCCAGGAAACCTATTCCTCCTCCCTGAGGTCTTAATTTTGTTTTGGAGCCTGCTGCTTCAACATTGCTCTTGGAAGACTGTTCTTTTGTTGGCCCTTACTTCTGCCAGACGTGTCTGAGCTTCAAGCCCTTATAGCTTGCCCTCCTTTTTTGGTGTTTTATAAAGACAGGGTGTTACATATTAATCCTTCTTTTATGCCGAAGTTGGTTAATGAGTTGTGTCTTAATCAGTCTATTCATTTGCTCACTTTTTCCCCTCTTCCAATCTGAGAGGGTGCAGCACATATTGGATGTGCATAGACAACTCAGATTTTATTTGTATAAGACTAAGACTATTAAGAAATCTAATCAGTTGTTTGTTTCTTTTCATTCTAGGTCCCTAGGATTAGCTGTATCCAAGCAAATTATTTCTTCTTGGATCTCAAAAGCTATTTCCTTTTGTTATTCTTTTCATGGTAAGAACCTTCCTTTTCCTGTTAAGGCTCATTCTGCTAGGGCTGTGGCTTCTTCTGGTGCTTTTTTCAAGGGTTTGGATACTACCTCTATTCCTGAGGCAGCTACCTGGACTTCTTTGCATACTTTTACCAAGCACTGCAAGTTGAATGGAATCTCCAGAGCTAGAGCTGGTTTTGCTAGGGCCATTCTTCATGGCTTCCTAGAGGGCTTTGCTGGTCTGTCCTCCTCCCAGGTTTTTTCATGAGCTTTGGCACTCTCCTTACTGTTATGAATACTGCAACAGTGATATGGAAAGACACAGTACAGTTGTGTAAAATCTTACCGTAATGGTAGATGTCCCTCTTTTCACTGTTGCATTATTCACTCCTCCCTCTGCCCTCAATCCATTTCTCTTCTAGATGTACTGATTACCTCTCTTTTACTTGGGCTGGCATTCCTACGGGGCTCTCAGTTCTGAGGATGGTACATCTGGACGTCACCTTTATGCCGTATGTTATGCGAGGAGCATACATGTGACGTACAGCATACCTTAAGGCAACCTGAAGGCTTTGGTATACTGGCTGGATGTTGGGCCACCCTTGGCAGGGGGTCCCTACTGTTATGAATACTGCAACAGTGAAGAGAAGGACATCCACCATTATTTTAAGATTTTACACAACTGTACTTTATTCTATGGTATACTGGAAAGGGGTAGACTCTAGAAGCTTTCTAGAGACAAATATAGCAGTGATCCTTCAAACATCTACTGTTTGTGTATTTGCATGACTACTTTTTCTTTCCTGAACCAAAGAAGAAGGGAGAAATAATTTTTCTGTCATTAGATGGACACAGGCAGCTCAGATACTATCTAAACAAAATGCGATCTTTCAGGAGAGCTGACGAGCTGTGGGTTTCCTGTGGATGTAAGGGGAAGGGACAGTTGTATAAAACTCCACAGCCTCGCATAAAGAACACACCACAAAAACAAGGGGAGTGGAGGTAGTGAGGGAATGGCTACTGCTGCAGTAATCATTCAGTCATCTTCTGTTATGGTAAGTTTATTTACACAACTGTTCTATGTTCATCATATTAATCACTGCTTAATTAACTTAAGGTATATGGGTAGGTTATCATAGCTTATACGTTTGGGGAAGCAGAAGGAGAAGGATCCAGGAGCCCTTGGATAATGGTCCTATCCTAGCAAAGCCTGATCTGGACCTAGAGAAGAAATGAAGCTTGTAATGCCTTGTGAAAATATATATAGAGGACCAAGTTTTTGTTTTGAGAGTACTTCTAGAATCAAACCCCTTTCCAAAAAGCCATAGATGAAGACAGTGCCTTGGTACAGTGGATCTTGACCCTGCCTGGAATAGTTTTGTTGTGTTGAGTATAACAAAAGGAAATAGCATTAGCCAACCATTTGGAAATAGTCTGTATTAACATGTTGTCCCTTTTTCTTACCTTCACAAACAGATCCTAAGAGCTGAAAGATTTAGTTCTGTCAAGGCTGTACCTGAGTTGTCAGTGGACATCCAAGGTAATGA
Organism: Protopterus annectens; assembly: GCF_019279795.1. Lineage (NCBI taxonomy): Eukaryota > Metazoa > Chordata > Ceratodontiformes > Protopteridae > Protopterus > Protopterus annectens. Next base: position 65,696,144 of record NC_056738.1, read on the forward strand.
GAAATCTTTTACCTTCATTTTAGGATAAGTAAAGAAAACATGGGAATGGGTAGTTTGGCTTAAAGTAAAACCTGAATGCCACTTTTGGCATAAAAGAAAGAAAGAAAGATTAGTTCTCAAGGAAACCTTGTCACTTTTGTATAGGGTTGACTTGCCATAAGATCTTACAACTCAGGTACTCTTCTTGAAGAGTGTAACAACAGCACTGAAGGAGGCGAAACAGTCACCAGGCATCCAAACAGTAAATGAAAACTGTTTATTGAATAAAACGCATACAAGAATTTTTAGGTTTTAGTCATCCTGCCTCACTAGTATATGTATTCCTGGTTAGAAATGAATGTTTGCTTGTTTTGCACATTTGGCCACTTGATGGCAATGTTGTCTATGGAATGTTATATATAATGTTTTATTTATATATATATATATATATATATATATATATATATATATATATATATATATATATATATATATATGTGATGCATTTATACTTTATCTTTTATTCTTTATTTTTCATAAGATGTACTGAATCATTTATTTAATGATTTCATCATAGCAATGAATGAAAAAGCTTGATTTTTAGAAAAAAACACTCTTTGTATATTGTCAAGTGTTGAAAGTGGCTGCAATGTTGTGTTTACATATTAATGAGATTTCCAACATTAAGTTATTCCTATTGGATATTTTAAATGGAATGGGAGTATAAATAGGGATTTTGTATTGTTTGTCTGATGAAGTCTGAAAAACGCGGTGATTCTTTAAGCGTTTTGCATTTTATTCAATAAACAGTTTTCATTTAACGGTTGGAGGCCTGGTGACTGTTTCGCCTCCTTCAGTGCTGTTATTACATTATTTAGTTGCTTATTTTGACACTGGTATCTCCTTTTGTTTGGTTACTCTTCTTGAAGAGGTCAGAACAATCAGTAAATCTATGTTAAGAACCTCAAGTCAGCCAAATTAGCTGGTTCAAATGGAGCACGTGTTACCTTCTTTAACACAAAATTAAGATCCTAAGAAGGAGCCCCCATTTTCTTTCAAAAACATTTTGACATGAGAATACCTGGAAAGAAGAGAATACATGCTCAGACATGCTGAAATGACTGATAAATGAACCTTGATGGAGGAGTAAGAAAGGCTATAAAGTATACTCACACAAATATTGTAAAACCATGTAACAACTAACCCTGAATGGATTCCAGTTATGTTTTTGTCACCAACTAGAAAACCTTTAGCCATGTCCTAATATATGATTTTTTTGTAGCAGGCTTTCTTGCCTCCATTAGTACCTGCTGTACATCCTCAGTAAAAAGGTGCCTAAAAGGAATCAAGTCCCTATAATCTAGGCAGTCTGTTGAAGTTCAGTGGGTCTGGGTGCATCAAACACCCCTGATCTTGTATGAGTTGATCCTTTCTGTGAGGAAGCTTGTGGTAATTGCCCCTGGCCATTTTCAAAAGATGGGAGAACTACTTTTGCTTGGGCCAGAAAGGGAGTCACCACAATGACCTTGTGGGATTCCTTCTGAATCTTCAGAAGTACACTGGATAGCAGTGGAAAGGGTGAAAAGCATACAGGAACATTCCTGTCCAAAGAAAAGAAAAGACATCTGTCTTCCTGGCCTTCTTGCATGGAGTCCTGGAGCAGAATCTTGCCAGCTAATTATTAAAAGAGGAGGCCAGTGGATCTGTTAAAGGAGCTCCCCACAGATGGGCCAAACCTTGGAAGACCCCCTCATTTAGTTTGTATATGTGAGGGTCTACCCTGTACTGCTCAGGCTGTCTACCCCATAATATTCCTCTGAACAAATGAAGGCTGCCTGTAGGGTGGGGTTGTGCTGTGAATGTATATCCCAAGGTAACATGGTTAGTCTGCAAAGGAGGTATGACCTGGATCCCCATTGCTTGTTGATGTGCCACATGACCATCAAATTGTCTGAAGCAACTTGAAGATGTCCATGGATCAAAGATTACTCAAAGTTGAGTGCCTTGATCAGAGCAAGCATCTCTTCTATGTTTTTGTGCATTCTTCTGTTCTAGGTGTCCCACACACCTTGCACTTTTATCCTGCTGAAACTACTCCCAAAGCAAATCCAAGGCATCTGTGATGACTGATTACTTCAGAACAATGAGAGAGAGGGGGGACCAGACTTTAGGAATATTTGCTGTCTCGAGCAATTAATTTCTACTCTGACAAATACCAGCACTGGAATTTGAAAAGACAAAGGATATTGGCGCTGGGACCAGAGACTTTGGATATCAAAATCCTGAAGTATTCCTTTGTAGTGACTGAAGTCTGAGCGGAACACCTTAGAAAGAGATGTAGATGTAGATCTGGGTTTTTTTTCCTGTCAAAGAAAAGCTCTTTAAACCAAGGTGTTTAGACAATCCTGTGCGAAGGAGTCAAAAAGGACTTTTGAGTGTTCTCTGAATTCCAGCTTGTGCAAGAGATCACACATCTAAGTGAGAGATTCCTGACCCTTTGAAAAAGACTCTGCAAAGATATGCAAGTTATCTATATATGGAAAAATGTGGATACCCTATAGCCTGCAATGAGCTATAACTAGAGGGAGACACTTTGTGAACACTCTTGGGTGTAGTGGATAGTCCAAAGGTTAAGGCGGAGAACTGATAATGTGATCCAGACACACACAACCTTAAATGCCTGAATTTGGATAAATAGGAATGGGATAAGCATATTTTAAATCTAGTGTTAACAGGGGACTTGAATGAAGAAGAGGAGGTATCATATTTTGAGGTGACATAATTTTGAACTTAAGCACTTCCACAGATGGGTCTAAGAAAGATCCAGAACTGATCTTCAAGCATCTTCTATCTTTGGCACTAAAAATGTCCTTGAATAAAAATCTTTCCCAACTTGGAAAGGAGAATCTGGTTCTGTCAGTCCCTAGAACAGCATGTGATAAAGGACAGGTGGAAGTAAGATTCTGATCTGGTGGATGAGGAATGACCCCCTGGAAATGATAAATTTCCTCTCTTTTTCCATCTATAACCTTGCTAAATTATCTTCAGAATCCATTTATCTGAAACCATTTGCTGCCAAATAAAAAAGTGGAGATTCAGACTTTCTGGAAGAAAAAAGGGAATACCAGGGTGGGAGGAGGAAATAAGGTCCCTTGAACAGTCAAACTGACTTGTGTTCTTGAATTCTTTTTAGAACACTCTTGCCATTTTGCCAAAATTGGAATAGGGGTTATAGAATTCCTTAGAAAATTTGAAAAAGGAGAGCGGAAAAATCTTAGAGATTCCCTGAATTAACTTACCCCTTTGAGCACACCTTTTGATCACCTATGAAGTAAAGGAAATAAAAAGTGAATGTTGAAAGGATACATCCTCACATCCTGTTGTGAGGTTCTGAGAGCGCAGCCAGGTAAATCTCCTCAAAACAGTACCAGAAGTAGTATCAACTGAATCTTATGCACTGAAAATAGTGCAGTGACTACTGCAATATAAAAACTATGTAATTTAAGCAGATTTTTCCTCACAAGAGGAAACTGAAGACCAAACATTCCTCATGCGTTCACGGTTAGTCAGAATAGATATTAACATGTGAACCTGACAATTCAGAATTCTGAAAGTCAAAATTGCAGAAGCATACACTATGTTCCCATACTGATCATTAATCTTCCCATCCTTGTCAAAAAGAGTAGGATAGGAATTAACTTACTGTTTAGCAGCAGTAGAATTAACTAAAGCTATAGCTGCTGGGTCAGGTTTGGGAAGAGTGTATAAAAAACTTAAGACTGTCGAACTGTATACATTCTGTCTGCATTTTTAGGGGCAACAGGCCGGCTATTAGGACAATTACAGGCAGAGAATTACACATGTTCCAAAAATGACAGAATTGGAGGAATGTGTGAAGGTTCAGGAAATTCCTTCTGTAACAGCTCATAAAATTTTCTCAGTGTATGAGGAAGCATCAGTACACTTCCACTGAAAACACTGACACATTCATAGAATCATAGGAAGTTACTAGGCTAATGGCCCTATGGCCCTTACAAGCCTAGCCAAGTTCTATCCTTATTACCACAATCAGCACCTAATGCCAGTGTCCAAGAGGGATACAGGTGGAACCCCTGGGGTGAATTTACAGTTACCCATTCAGTCGTCTAGATTGTGTTTGAAGAGGGACAATGAGGTACTCTGACATGAAGTGAGAGTCTGTTACAAAGGTGTGGTAACCTGTGGGAGACAAATCTGTCCCTCTAGCAGGTTCTATTAATGTCACATACCAGGTTAAGGTCTTTAGAGCAAGTAACCCATGTACCATTTGACTTGTGGATATGCAGCATTTCCAATAAAGTGGGGTCAGAGATTGCCTTATATGCAAGGCAGAGATTGAGTAGTCTGTATGAAACACAATAAAGTGTCAGTGATTTTGGATGATCCACATAGGACAGATGCTGAAAATCTTGAGTTTTCCTTGTGAGGAACCTTAGTGGTTTCTCCAGTTGCTGCAGGTGCCTGGAAAGGTACATACCAAAAGTGGCACTGTACTCAATTTTTGGCCTGATGAGGGAAGATATTTTCAAAGAGTGAGCAACCCCCAAAGGGACAATCAGAAACTGAACACTCCTCTGAGTCCAAATCAGTAAACTGAGGGGAAAACCCTATGTTTGTCCCTTCATCTTCCTAGCCAAATTCAGTGTCTTGAATCTCTTCAGGAAAAGGGGAATACTTTCTTTCTTCTACTAGAAAGCACTTAAGAGGGATAAGTAGCTTGAATAAAACCATGAGCCAGTCTCAGTAAACTACTGATGTCTAATGAAATTTGAGGAGGAGTAGATGCATGTTTAGTTTTGTTTCTTTTTGACAGACAAAATGGGACCAACAGTAATATAAATGGCAGCAGCAGGACCTTCCCCAGGGAAGGGGCACAACATTCTGATAAAAGAGGGAATCCTTCCCTGTTCCCTCTCACAGGACTGACAAGTGTGGTTCTCTCTTGCCCACTAGAGAACCCCAACAGCCACAGAGGATTTGGCTAACCTCCAGTCCATAGTGGCTGCAAGTGCTACACTAGGGGGATCCAAAGTAAAAGAGTAGTGGTCTGAGATATAACAAATGGCCAAAGCTGAGTCACCCACTTGTGGCTTTGGCAAAGTGCTAGCCTTCTGTGGTGGCAGTGTTTACTTAACTTTTTCTTTTTGTGATTAAAAGAAAGACCATGTGTGGGACGGGCAGTTTGCTCCATGGTCAAGCCGAAAATGGTGCATCTTTCCTGGGGAAAACAAGCAGCAAAAGCCAGTAGAAATTTAAAGTCTTTAAAAGTCACTTTTTTCACAGAAAAACACAGTAAAAACATTTAGTCAGCCCCAAAAAGTAAAACAAACACAGTTTCTCCACAAAAAATGTTTCAAATACTTTAAACAACTTTTAAACTGACAGGAAAAAAAGAGTGTTCTCATTTAAAAGTGCAATTCAGTTTGTGGCAGTCCATTAAAACATAGAGTCGTAGCTTTAAAATAACTTTCCTAAACAGGAAAGTGTAAATAAACAAACAGTTTCTATAACTGAAGTTTTTTTTTTCCCTGAAGGGAACTTATCTACCCAGCAAAGGAACAGCACAAGCCAACCATTGATCCTCTAAAGTCTTAGAAGACCATACTCTTTGGCAACAGTAAAGCTCTGAAGGGATTGACACCCAAACCGGTCTATTCAGTCATCTCAGTTCAAATTGACTAATGGTTTGTGTGCATGGAAGGTGCCCTAAAGCTTTGGAAGCTGTCTGGCTGTTGTATCCTATGTAGGTTGGGAGGATGGCCTAATGGTTAAGGTGTTTGCCTTACAAACACAAGGTGCAGTGTTTAAGTCTCATAAGGGATAATTGGCTAGGCTTAAAATGTCTTGCAAGGGCAGTTAGCTTAGTATTAACCCACAAACCTATGAACCTGTGAAGGATATAACCCATATAGCTTAGGTAGGACAGCAGTGATCAATATGAAGAACATCATCAGTTTCAAAGTAATTTATTATTTACTTTATTTAATTTTGTTTAATGGGGTAGAGCACTGATAAAATCTGACCATTTGCAGGCTCAGCCTGTGTTACATTCATAGTAACAACAATAAACAAAGTTTAAAGATATAACTACATTGTACAGTATAATGATATAATGTAACATGGATGTAAATAAATATACACATATTTGCAAAAATGTTTTAAAAAAAGTAGGATCAATTGAGCACCAGTTTACTAAGTAAAACTAAAAGTATTCTACAGGCAGCAAATTGGTCCCCTTTACCTACCTTTACAACACATTACAAACTGGATTCCTTTTCTAGGTCCAGAACAAGCTTTGCTAGGAACATACCCCAGGGGCTTCTGGAGTCTTAAGTTTTGGCCTCCTCCCTCTTTTCTTATTTATGCTATAATAATCTACCCATATAAGCTATGGCAACCATGATGCATATATGAACATAGCACTGTTGTGTAAATAAACTTACTGTAACTGTAGATGTTCTAATGAATCTCTGCTGCAGTAACCATCCCTCCCTCCAGCCCCCTTTCTCTGCTATTATTCCTCTGTGTTGCTGGGGTATGGTTATTTACACCCATCTATATATATAGTTATAGTTCTGTTTGTTTCCTAAGCACATGTTTTCAGGGCTCTTGTTTCCTTCCTAGGCAAAATGCTTTAAAGCTTTTAGCACTCAATCCTCCTCCCTTTTACACTCAGGAGGATCACCTAAAAATTGCCCAGAGCTTTGAAACGTTTGCTTATGCAGGAGGGGTAAACCCATATAGCTCAGGCTACTGCAATGGTGATCCATTAAAGCATCTAGTGTTATAGTAAGTTTGCTTACAAAACTGTACTTTCCTTATCAGTTTGCTTTAACACTTTACGTTTTCAGTGTTCTAACAACACTTGCTTCCATCCCCATATCAATCCCTGCATGTAGATAACTGATCTATGTTGTTAGTGTACATTATGCTACCTTTTCTTATTGTTTATATGTCCAGCTATGTTTTTATATATATATATATATATATATATATATATATTATTTGAACATTATTTTGTTTGCATTGTTGTAAAACGTATTGCTTTTATAGCCTGGGCCATGCCAGAAAATGGTCCACAGTCCAGTGCACCTACCTGGTAAGTAGATGAAAAGCCCTGTATTTGCTAGTGAATGATGATAGGGTATAGTATGTATCTGAGATGTACATTCTTTACTACAGTGAGGTTTTACTTTAAGATTAGTGTCAGTAGTAGAGACACTAAGCAAAAGTAGACAAATAAGTAGTTTAATGTAGGGAGGGGATAGAAAGAGAAATAGTAAAGGCACAGGAAGGAGAAATTAGTGGGTAGTTGGTTTTAACTGGTTATTCTGCTCTTCAGTAACTTGAACTAAAAGCTAGTGTTGGCTGAATTTTGTTATTTGCTAGTAATTACAGGTGTGGGGGTAGCCACATTCAGTGATTTCCTGTCCTTGCATATTTAAACTGGTGCATGTGAAATAATTCCTGCTTTAAAACTTCAGCTTGGCAAGCTAAGAACTTGGTTATATTCAACTGGACGTATAAGAGAATTTAAGTACCTTTTTATGCACTTTTTCTTTTAAAAAATACAGTATTTAAATTGATTTAAACTGTGTATGAAGGAGTGTTGAAGGAATTTTTAACTGGTTATTCTGCTCTTCAGTTATTCCCACCCACCTGCCCTGTTTTTGTGTTAATCTTAGTGGCATTGAAACTGCCCGCCCCTCAGCCTGCCTCTGGGCCCATCTCATTTGCTCACTCAACTGAGTGCAGTGAGATCATATTCTGATTTCAGGCACTCCTACTGTGTACAAAGAGAGCATCTGGGAAATAGAAAAAAAAAAAAATTAAGCTTATTTCCTGCCTTTCTTGTTAAGTGGTACAGACTATTTGTAGGCTTCTGAGCCCCCAAGCCCTTCTGTGTTTGAGGGAAGCCTTCTAGCTTGTTTTTTTTTTCTTCTTGTAACTAGCCAGTTTTCTAGTTTCAGCACTCAAATCTGTTTCTTTGATCTCAGCACTTGTTCAGACAAAAAAAAAAAAAAAATTTCATCTGCTTTTACTGTACTTGTGTTTTTACCTACTTCTTTTACTTTTGCATCATCTTAAAATACTCAATTGTATTTATTACTGCTTGGTGTAACTCATTCTAAGCCTTTTGGTTTAAAACACTTGGGCTTCGGACCAGTTAGTTGTTTTGCACTGAGAGGTTTGTGGTCTGCACTGTTGTGGCAGAACAGGTAGCTTACATCCTTCTAGGTTGAGAACTGCTGATTGAGGGCTCAGTGTCTGTTATTCTAAAAGTGTATTAATTCTGGTTTAAGCACTTGGGCTTTCAAGCCAGTTATTTTACATTAAGAGGGTTCGTGGTCTGCACTCTTGTGGGAGGAGAGGCTGGACTCTGCCCTTCTGAGCTGGGAATTTCTGGTTAAAGGCTTATAGTGCATGCATATCTGAACTGTTTCTTACTGAAGTTGGTGCCTTGTTTGCTGTGGCATAGACTGGATTCGGGCCTGCTGGATCTAGCTTTGTTTGTGTAACTTGAGCACTAATCCAGACATTCTCTAAAGTATTCAATGGTATTTATTACTGCTTGGTTGTAACTTGATTAAAGTGTAGCTATCATTCAAGTCTTTTGGATTAAGCACTTGGGCTTCAGACCAGTTGTTTTACATTAGGAAGGTTTGTGGCAAGCACTGTGGTGGCAGGACAGGTAGCTTTCATCCTTCTAAGTTGGGAACTGCTGATTGAGAGCCCAGTGTCCAAGTGTATTAGTTCTGGTTTAGGCACTTGGGCTTCAGGCCAGTTATTTTACATTAAGAAGGTTCGTGGACTGCACTCTTGTGGGAGAAGAGGCTGGACTCTGCCCTTCTGAGCTGGGAATTTTCTGGTTAAAGGTTTATAGTGCCTGAATATTTGAACTGTATCTTACTGAAATTGGTTCACCTTGTTTGCTCTAGCATAGACTAGATCCAGGCCTACTGAATCTAGCTTTGTTTATATACTTGTTGTTTGTTTGCTTGTTATTTCCCTGGAAGCTAATTCACCTAATACGCAACTTCTCAGCTTCTGTGGATCACTAGTGATATCTGCATTGCTTACTGTACTTATTTCCTTGTTTCACTTGAAAGAAAGTTACTGTTTGTCGTTTTGCATTTAGTTACTTGTATCACATTGCACTCAAGTTACCTGGCACTTGCTCACTAAAGCAATTATATAAGTCAGCACTAAAAATTAAAAGCACTACACCCTCACTCCCCACTGGCCCTTGTTTTCAATTAAGGATTTCCCAATATTATTCTAGCATGTCCAAAGGTCAGTTGTCAATCTCCTCTCCGGTCCAGCTGGTGAATCTGGGAATCTTGAGGCAATGTTATAACTGCCTCATGTACACAGACAACCCTCTCCTCCTCCCACATAACACAAATACTTGCGAGAGATGCAGCTATTTAGCCAAACTGGAGGCTGAGCTCTCTCAACTCAGGACTGGCAAGACCAGACAGGAGGAGAAGGCAACTACACACACCACAAAACCAGCCTCACATAATGCTACCACTCCACTGAATCAAACACATAAACACACAAAGACATACTCGGAGGCTCTGAGTAAAAATTTACCTAAACAGCAGAGGCCTCCAAAGCAGACACCCAAACAACTGCTACCTCAAGACACCCCACAAGCAACACATAAACCACAAAAGCAGTGTGCAAAGTAGTCACAGCCCTTAAGGCCAAATACAACACCAAACATACTTGTCATAGGTGACTCCATAGTCAGACACACTGACGTCCCACTCACCAGGCTGAACAAGGAGAGGGTCACAGTAAGCTGCCTATCGGGCGCTAGAATCCGCCACATAACACAAGCACTGGTCACTCCACAGCAAGTACAAATATGACACAGTCATTGTCCATGCTGGTGTGAACGACCTGAGACGCACCTCCCTGGACTGCATGAAAAGAGACATAGAGGAGCTCTCTGATTATGTAGCCCAGGCAGGTATGACCCTAACCCTGAGCAGTATCCTTCCTTCACCAAGAATGATGCCACAATATAGAGACAAGATGATCAGCTTTAACAATTGGCTTAATGTCTGGTGTCATTCAAAGGGGATCCAGTGTCTGTCTGCCTGGGATGACATGCTTGACAAGCCACGCTGCTTCAAGGGACGGCTTGCACCTGTCACCCTGGGATTCCGGATATTGGCTAAGGCTCTTGCCACCCCATAGTGCCTTTTTAGGCAAGGCTCAAATTCTAAACCTACCACCCTAGAAAACAAAATGGGAAGAAATTGAGGGTAATGCTGCTCAATGCCAGAAGTCTAAATCTCAAAATGCACGCACTCGAGGCCCTTCTCAGTATGGAGAACATCGATGTCTGTGCTGTAACTGAAACCTGGTTCAAGGCTTCTGAGAGCACCCCGGCACTATTAGGTTTTACCTCATATCATGCGTTCCGCCCCCAAAACCCGGACCACTCCACAAAAGGAGGGGGTGTATCCATATTCATAAAGGATACTCACACCTCCAGGATGGTGGCAACGCATGAAGCTTCGGAAACCATCCAGGTGCAACTAACAATAGGCAAAACTGCTCTACAAATTGTAGCATGCTACAGGCCACCCTCTCAAACTCAGGAACCCCACACAGCCTTCCTGAAGACACTGGAGGGTATAAATGTATCTCCAAACACCATCATATTGGGTGACTTCAACTACCCGAATATAGACTGGGAACATTACTCAAGCCCTAACTTTCTAGCCCAACGGTTCCTGGAGTTCATAAATTCAAATGCCATGGAACAGCTAGTCACTGTTCCCACGAGAGGAGAAAATATACTAGATCTCATTGTCACAAACATGGGGACAAAATGCTCCACACCGGAAGTATATCCCTCATTGGTGAGATCTGATCATAAACTAATCTCACTGGAAATCCACATCCCGCCCCACCCCAAACAAAAGACCATAGTGAAGAACTTCTCTAAAGCAAACTTCACACTACTCAAGACTGGTGTGGTATCCTTCAAGGCCCCTGAGTCAGAGGAAACCACAACCCAAGCTGCGGAAGCCCTTACAAATGCCTTCTATGAACACCTCCAGGACTGCATGGATCAGGCAATCCCAAATAAAACCAAGACTCTTTCCACAAAGGGCAAACGTCCAGTCTGGTGGACCCCAGCCATTAACAAACTTTACAATAAGAGGAGAAAGCTATTACATGATAGAACAAAATCCATAAAAGGGAAGTCACCCTGATCATTATTAGTAAAAAATACGAGCACTCATAAAATCAACTAAGGCCAATTTTGAGAGAAAAATTGCCATGGATTCAAAGGACAATCATAAGGCCTTTTTCAGCTATGTTAGGAACCTGGGTGGAAACTCACAGATATGCTCAGAATTAGTCCAAAATGATACAAAAATCACTGAACCCACAGACATTGCCAACATACTGGCAGACAGGTTCAGTGCAAACTTCACCCCTCTCCCCTAAAGGAGAGATAACTATCCCAGCCGAGTGTAGCCTCCCGGACATCTCAAATGCGCAGGTGAAAGCTGCTCTCTCTAAAGCTAAAACACAGCATCAATGGGACCGGATGGTGTCCCCGGCTGTGTGCTACACGAGCTAAATGAGGAATTAAACCCGCACATAAGGCAGCTGTTTAATCTCAGCCTTACCACAGGATACGTGCCCAAGGAGTGGCGTGACGGCAACTGTGGTCCCACTCCACAAAGGTGGCGCCTCTACGGACCCTGGTAATTACCGCCCCATAAGCTTAACAAGTCTAGTCTGCAAAGCTATGGAGAGGATCATAATGGAGCTCATAAACAAAGATATAGGGGACTTGCAGACATTGGACCCGACCCAGTTTGGCTTTGTCAAGGGAAGATCATGCCTTTTGAACTTGGTCGACTTCTTGAAATAGTCACCAAGGCCATTGATGAGGGAAAGGCAGTCCATACAGCCTACCTTGACCTTGCAAAGGCTTTCGACACAATACCCCACTCGGGTATTGTAGAAAAACTTACCAGCTTAAATGTAAACCCATATGTCACAAGATGGGTTGCAAACTGGCTTAAGGACAGAACCCACAGGGTTAGAGTTGCTGGCGCTGTGTCAGACTCCAAGCCGGTCACAAGTGGTGTCCCACAGGGCTCGGTCCTTGGCCCCTATTGTTTGGCATCTACTTCTCAGAAGTACAGGCCAACATGGGAGGACTTTGGCTGACAAAGTTTGCAGATGACTGCAAACTGGGCCATAGTGGAAAGTGCATCGACACTGATATCCTTCAGAAGGGACTCACGGAAACAGATAGCTGGTGCCAGAGCCATGGCCTGAAGTTAAACGCCAAAAATGTATAGTCATACCCTTCGGGAAAAACAAGGTAACCCCAAGCTACCATATAGGTGGCAATCCACTAAGCACAGAAGAGGTTATCAGGGACCTGGGGACCCAGGTTGACAGTGGCCTTTCTTTTGACACTCACATTGCTAAAGTGGTTAGAAAGACCTTCTACATTGCCCACCTGATCATGAAGGGATTCACATCCAGATCTAGTGAGGTCATTGTTCCCCTGTACTCTTCACTTATCAGACCAATGATCGAGTACAATGCCCCATTCGGGATGTATCTCACCCGACATCTGCAGCAATTGGAGAGACCCCAAAAGTTCCTCACCAAAAGGATAAAGGGACTCCAAAATCTGTCATATGCTGCCAGATTGAAGAAACTCCAGCTCTATTCAGTCGCATACCGTCTGCTCAGAGGTGACATGTGCCTGACATACAAGGCCATGTCCAACCCGGAATTAATGGACATGCTCCACCTCAAAAATCCAAATCCACCAAAACCACTAGAGCAAGCGACTTAAACCTTAGCACGGATATAAATAGGACGTGCTGGAGGGATAGATTTATCACTCAGAGACTCCCTATGCTGTGGAATAAAATCCCGGTCCATGTGAGGCAGAGCACCTCGCTGACTCTGTTCAAGAGAAATCTAGACCTGTGGATGGGAGATCGTAGGTTTACCCCGGGAATCATCTCTGGGTCACTGCTGGACAGAGGCACAACAAACTAATGGGCACAGTATTTTTTCATATAAGGGGTGGCGTAAGCCACAATAATTTGGGCTAGGCTTATAAATGCCTTAGGGCAGATAGCCTAGTATAAACCTATGAACCTATAAACCTATAAGTACTGCTGCATTCATGTTACAGAGGAAATATCTATAGTTTTAATCACCCTTTCGTACAGGAATAGGGCCGGGTAGTTATTCATCACTTTTTCATTTTTTAATGCTTTGAGTTGTTCTCAGTTCTAATTTCCATGATAATAGAATTTTGTCAGTTTGGTAATGTGCATTTCCTACAGTGAATCCCTGAAGTGATTATTGGATTTAGTGGTAGAGATAAAGTAACTGCAAATGCAATTCCCCTAATGTTACACCACTGTATTTCGAAAGTATGCACTGGAATTGAATACAAATGTATATTTCCTAAGTAATGACACTGTCCATTAAAGTCAGTCGGCCTTTGTGCCATGAGGGTAGTTTCATCTGTGCGTCGGTAATCTAATTTCTGTTTCTGGGGGCGGGGAGATACATAGCTGATGTACAAGTAGAGCTGTTTGGAGGTTACTGAGTTGTTCTATTGCTCTGAGTGATGGCCACATGAGTGCATAGTTGTGTTTTAGAAATGATCACCCCCTTTATACACAGGGGATTATTATACCTGTTTTTATTTTAATTTAACGTAACTTAACTTAGACTGCACTATTAGAGTGTAGCACCACAGCATGCAAAGTATTATATCCCAGCCTTTGATACTGCTTGCATGAAAATATTTTTCCTGTAATGTATCCAGTATTATGGATGGCATACAGATACAACTTTGGATGTGGGCACGGGATCATTGGGTACTGTACATTGGGATAGCCCAGCTTCAGCTTATGCCAAGAATAAGCAATGGAGTTCATTAACATAGAATGCTTCTGAGTTCCATCACCTGTCCTTGGGGTAGCGTTTACACTACAGTGTGGTGATCCTGGCATAGCCTAAAATGTTTGAACCACTATGACATCATACCAGGAGAAATGACCTGAAAACTAGATTTGGGGAAGCAAGGCAGAAAGGCAGAGGGCTTCTGCATTACTACTGTAAAGGTTTCGGAATTCAGCTATATAATATTTTTTCACTAATTTAAAGAAAAAATAAGCCACCTTTATTGTGAAATTATCTACTTCAGTTACAAAATTAATTCATTTATATGGCTTGGTTTATTTTATGTTACACTATAGTGACAGGACAGAGAATTAATGTCATAACAACAAACCTGTAGTAGAAGTCATATTTGTACATCAGCTAGTGTATTGTATTGTGATTGTGAACTCTTGGAGTTCTGAAATATAACTATTTGATGTAAATAGCAGGAGCATCATTCATCAGTGATTATATTACTTTTGTAGGGAGAAAATTGCAAATTTGTTTTTATCCTTATTAATAATATTTTGGGTCACATGTATATTTTAGCCTGAGAGTGAGTTGTTTTTCTTACAAGAATGCATTTTCTTCAACAAGTAGTGGACATATAAATCAGGATATTTCATATATGTATATCAAGTTAATATCATGATTAATGTTATTGCAGCTAAAGATTACAGAGTGCAGACAGAAGTACTAACACTGTCTTCTTTTACTAGGGGAATTTGGGAACCTTTTTTATTACCAATGTGAGAATAGTATGGCATGCAAACATGAATGACAGCTTCAATGTCAGCATACCATATTTACAAATCGTGAGTATTCTAATTAATTGTGCTTACAAATGATTATATCTGACTGAATGATTTACAGAATAACTATTTGCAAAAAGCTATAAAAAGTTTATGATCATGTATTGATCTTCAGTTATTTACTACTCAGCATCACTCAGTGGTTAATAACATTTTATGTGTGCCATGGCAGAAAGGGGGTCTACTATATAAACCTGAAATCTCACTTATCCGACTTTTCATAACATCAAGCTGAGAAAACTGAAACTGCAAAACAACGACCACTCAGAACACCAACGTTTCACTAAAGGCAAGTAACCCATTGGCCAACCTGACAAATGAACCAAAACAGAAGCAAAGAAAACACATCTATGTGGGGGGCTTCACACCCCATGCCCCCCAGCTAAATATTCCAACTCTGAAATTGCACTACTGCGGCGGTAAGGGGCAAAGGTCAACATGTTGGCCAAGCTGTTACTTAACTTTAGTGAAACATCGGTGTTCCGAGCGGTCCGTGTTTTGGAGTTTCAGTTTTCTCTGCTCGATGTTATGAAAGTTGAGTAAGTGAGATTTCAGGTTTCTGAAGGGAACCACAGAAAGGCGTACTGCAACCGTTTTGACATGATTTGATCTGTAGTCAAGACTGTGTCTTCCTATATTTCTTCACATTAGGATGCAGTGTTACCATTCCTTTCCTTGGGTATCCTGTTAACCCTTAAATTAAAACTGCAGTATGTCAAATCCAGTTTTTAAGTAGCTCTTGAAACTATTGTTAATGGAGATGTTCATCATATGAGCACATCAGATGGATAGCTTGGCTGAAAGTAAACTCAGATACACTTTAGGCATAAATGATTACTTCTTAAAGGAAAACTTCACCTTAAAACTAAAAAAAATCTTTATTTTCATTCTTTGTTTTCTGAAATATTTTAACACCTCAAAATCACTCTGACTGCATCTTATATATTTGTAATATGTTTTCTGCAAAATGACTGCCAGCAGGGCTTGACATATCAACATGATCTTGTTTTTCTTCACACCTTTCTTTTTCCTATAATCCATTTCAAGTCTGCTTTATATGAGTAATGTTAAACATAAGGAAGTAGTGGTGTATTCCCGCGTCATTCACATATAATGGGATTATTGTCAGTCACTGTCATCTTGTACACCTTCTGTAACAGGACTGCTTCTTTTATGTCTTGAATGGCCCTCATCTGTGTGTGCCTCAGGGCTTGTTTTGCAGTATACTTAAGAATTATGCAGCTGCAACCAAAACGTAGCTGAATTGCTGGCCTTTGTTCAAAGTATCTTTTTGTATTCCAAAATGAAATGGCAGTCTCCTTCCCCCACACACTTTTCCCTCAAGTGTAAAATAATGTCACTGCTGTGAGGAATCCCTGCATTTCATATATAAGTGACAACTGTTACTCAAAAGGAAATGATTTGAAAGTAATTATGTTTCCAAGTGCCAGCAGTTGAAAGATTTTTATTTTCATTCATTCATTTATTTATATAGATAGTTAAATTTCAGATTTCCTTTCCCTTATGTTTTAATAAAAGGGCTCATAGCACGTGTAAGCTAAAGTAAATTCAGCAGTACATCATGGTTGCCGTCAGTTGTTACATTTCCTTGTCTCTTCCCAAGAACCTGTGCACCAAATATGCATCCTTCTCTGGGATGTCACAAGAAAGCATAAACAATGAAGTCTTCAACAATGCTATAACAAAATTGCTAAATTTGCAATAAACACCCCTTTCAGAACCCAGCACTGCATAGCACCAAAATTTATAAATTAGTTAGAATTACTTCAACAGCTGTCATGCACAATTTCCTACCTCCTGTAAAAGTATCCGTAATCTGTCTGCTTGTTCAGCTCTAACTGGCATTCCACACAGCAATGTTCCAAGTTGGTCATTACGATCCAGTGACCAAAAGCTCCTGTCTAACCACAAACCTGTCAGATCTACAGGGCATTATCAACTGTACTCATACCATGTTGCTAAGGACTGGAACTCCTTATCTCTAGCCATCTGGTCAAAACTCTCCCTCCCATCCTTCAAAACCATTCTGAAAGATTTCCTAACCAAAAGCTGCCTCTGTTCTTGCTCACCACCAGGATAAACTATACCCCCTAAATGTGAACAAATACCTATTCATACATTATATCTCCTTACTGTCCCTTCTTCGCTCATTTCCTTACTTCTATCTGGCTTTCTCTGTCTCTAAATATACCATAAGCCTATATTTCTCTCACCTCATATTGTAGTTCCTCTTTGAATTATACTAACCTACCTTTAATTTGTCTATAAACTGGCCAGAATATCTGTATAAAATCATTATCATATAACTTGTACCTATTCTTAACCAGTGTTTCCATATTATGTCTAATTTAGTATAATTATTTAAACTGTAGTTGTTTTTGTATTATTTGTAAAGACTGTAAAATTATTATTTTTAAATTTTTTTGTAATGCTTTGGAGTTTTTCTTCCAAGGCCTCCCCTGAAAATGGGCTCCTACCCTGTTGGACTATCCCGATAATCGAATGTCATTAATTAATTTATTAAACAGTTATCAGTGCATCTAGTTGATGAGTTATCACCTGTGTCGTTTCCTGCATAGAAGTCCTGATTTCAGTAGTTTTGTCCTGTTGGGTGGAAGGGCACGAAATGGTAAATTTATTGATACTTTACAAGAATTATAAGAAAAATGATTTTCGGACTTTTCTCTGAATGTCATAGACATCTTTGATTAGTATCTCAAAATGTAAAGTAATATAAACTGACATTTGAAGTTTAAAGCTTAGCATTTCAATACTGTGGTGCTGCGTATGTGAATTTATCAAAAGAGATGACAATTGCCTTTGAGCAACTGACTGATCTAATTGCTCTGTTTTGCTATGAAAGGCATGGCTACGTTGGAAGCAGCTGTGAATCAGTATAGGTTCTCTTCTGTCTGCAGTAAAGACAATGGAAAACAGTTTCACACCTCTCTTGTTTACAGCAGCTGCTGAGCTCCTGACATCAGCAGGACTCATTACCCATATAAGAGTGCCAGCAGTACCCGACTACAGATTTCTCTGTGCCTGTGGTATATCATGCAGGCACAGACAATTCCTCTGCAAATTATGTAAGAAGTTAAACTTAAAAAAGTGGGTGTTCTTTCCCTTCATTTGATTCCAGGGCAAGGAAATTAAAGTTTTATGAAGTACAAGCTGACTTCTGATACCTACACAATACTGGAACCATACTGTAGGGAGAAAAGCAGCCGAAGAACTGAGTTAAACTGTAGGAGAAGGTAGAGTTTTCCTTTATGGAAACCCTATCTTTGAGAAAATGAGAGAAGATTGACCCACCATGAGAGCTAGCAAATCAGATACTTGTCTTTCAGAGGTCAGAGCAATAAGTAAAATTGTTTTCCGTGTATTGATCTCAAGTTTGCCTGATGAGTTGGTTAGTCTTTCTAACACAATATTTAGATCACAAGGAGGATACACGTGTTTCCTAGTAGGCTTGGTATGCATCACCCCTTCAAAAACATTTTCACATTAAATTCCATTGAAAGAAGAGGATTCATGGGCAGAAATGCTGAAATGGCCAAAAAATGAACCTTTATGGAGAAATAAGACAGGCCAGTGGATAGTAAATCACATAAATAATGTAGAGCCAAAGAAACACTAGCCCTGAATGGGTGCTGGTTCTTTTCTTGGCACAGACTGGTAAACCTTTTCCATTTACTGATATATGATTCCCTAGTAGCAGGTTTTCATGCCTCATTTAATTCTTGCTGATTTAAGATTATGTCATCCAGACAGGTATCTGCAGTTGTTTGGGGTTAAGATGCATCTAACATCCCTTGTCTTGAGTGAGTAGATCTAGTATGTGAGGAAGGTTTTGGTAATTGCCCAAGGCCATTTCCAAAAGAAGAGAGAACCACTGTTGCCTGGGCCAAAATAAAGAGTCACCACAATGATCTTTGGAAAGTCCTTCTGAATCTTCAGAATGACCTTGGATGTTAGTGGAAAGGGTGTAAAACATATAGGAACATTCATGCCCAAAAAAAAAAAAAAAGAAAAAAACATCTGTCTTCTTGGCCTTTTTGAATGGACAGCTGGAGCAGAATTTTTGCAACTGATTGTTGAGAGTGGAGGCAAAAGGATCTGTTTAAGGTATCCCTGACACCTGGATCAATTCTTGGAAGACCCCTGATTCAATTTCCATTTGTGATGGTCTGTCATAGTGTTGCTCAGCTCATCTACCACACAGTTTTGTAAGATGCCTGTAGAGCGAGTTTGCGCTGAAAAAGTACATCCCAGACTAGTTTTGCTAGTCTGCACAGAGGATAAGATCTGTTTTCCCCTTACTTAGTTATGCACCACATCACTCTGGTGTTGTCTATAAACACTTGTAAAGGTCCCAGGGACCATAAACTATTACGAGAGCTGAAAGCATTTATAAGTGGCAATATATCTTTTGTGTTTAATTGCCTTGGACTGTATTTTCTGTTCCAAAGACCCTGCACTTTTATCCCCATAGAAACTGCTCCACAAGCAAAGATCAAGGAGTTGTGACTGTTCTGGAGCTGGGAGAAAGAATGGGAGACCTGGATACTGGCAAATTTGGTGGCTCCACCACAAAAATCTCTTTTTTTCTGGAATGTCAGGGGATTTTGATGTTGGGACCATACAGGTTTCAGGTACCATTGGATGTTTCTCATGTGTAGTCTTGCAGGAGAGATCATGAGAATCACAGAAGCCATGAGACCTGGAATCCTGAGAAATTACCTTACTGAGACAGTAGTCTGAGTGGAAAAAACTTTGGCATAGATATGTACACTGATCTACTTTTTCCTGTGGAAGAAAAACTCCTTGAACTGAAGTGCCTAGGAGACACCCTAAGAAAACAATCCAGTGAGAAGGAGTCAGACCAGGCTTCTGTATGTTCTGTTGGAACTCAGTCTGTTTAGGAGATCCCTTACCGAGATGAGAGATTTTTTGACACTTTGAAAAAGACTCATCTAAATAAGGAAAAACATGAATGTCTTGCAATCTGCTGTACACCATCATAGGAGCTAGAAATTTTGTGAATATCCCTGGAGACGTGGATAGACCAAAGGGTAATACAGAGAACTAATAATGTGATCCAGATACAGAAAACCTTAAGAAACACACAAAAATATGGGTCTATAGGAATCTGATCATACGCATCTTTTAATTCAAAGATCACCAGAAATCTTAAATTGGGAATAATGGATAACAAGTTGTAAGGGCATAACATTTTGATCTTAGGCAGTGTCACATTCAGTTTCAGAAAAAAAGAGTCAGAAATAGTCTCCAAGAATCTTCATCCGTTAGAACCAGAAATATGCTTGAACAAAACCTCCTCCTAACTGACGAGGAAGAGGAAGGAGCATGTCTGTCACTCCCTGAGACAGCATATGCTGAACAATGGGAAAAAATGAGGAGTTTGGTCTGTGGATGGGAGGAAATCCTTTAGAAAGGAGGGAGAGACTCAAATTGCCGTCTGTAGCCATGATTGATTACTTTCATAACCTATCTGTCCAAACTATCTGTTACTGAATAGAGAAATGGAGGTTCAGACCTATAAGGATTAAGGGTTTGCCAGGTTGGGAGGGATGAGGGAAGTCTGGAATATAGTAATTCAGACTAATTAGACTGCCTCCTGTTCCGGGGATTCCTGTTTTCTTTTTTTTTTGTAACCTTCCTTGACATTGCTTTTTAAACATTTGCTTACCAACAGCCTGCTGGGTTCTGTTTATTTTGCTTTTTAAAGAAGACTGTAGGGTTGCATTAAACCACCAAATGGCAAACTTGGAGAAGGAGGTTGAAAAATCAGATAGATCCCTTGAATAAGCTTGCCTTCATTACACTTGTAAGGAGCCCTGCCGAAGATGTCCAGAAAATGAATTCTGTATCCAAGGAAGAAGTCAGAATTTGATATCTTGTGGGAGGTTTTGAGAGTGCAACCAAACAAGCCTCCTCATAACAGTTCAGTGGCAGAAGCACTGGAAGTGGCATTACCAGAATCATAAGCACATTTCAAACAGTGAGTAGCCACCTGAGACACAGAAGCAATCTAATTTTTTTTCCTCAGACAAGGGAACAGATGCCATAATTTTTCCTTATATTCTCAAAGGAGGCAAGCATAAACTTTTAACATATGAGCCTGACAATTAGGAATGCTAAAAACAAACATTGCAGAAGAATAACATTTTCCCAAATCCGTCAAAAGCTTTCCCGTCCTTGTCCAAAGGAGAAGAATGAGCATTAACCAGATGTTTAGCAGCAGCTGAGTTCACTAAGGCAACACCTACTAGATCTTATATAAAATCTTGCAAGACTGAGTATCTTTATACAGTCTGTCTTCATTATTGGGGACAGCAGGTCAGCTGTCAAGCAAAGCTACAGGCTGTGATAACAACCTCCAGTGCTGAAAGAAGAGAAGGACTTGGGTTAGGTTCTGAAATTTTCAGCTGAAATAAAGTATAATACTTTTAAGGAATTGTGGAATATAATTGTGTTCCCATTGAAATAACCGATTCATTCTGGAAACAGTTTCAGAGAAAGCAAATCCTTTAAAGGGTCTTGCCAAATATGTGGAGACTAAACAGAGTTTGTCCCAACACACTCATTTTGTGGTTCAAAAACTTGAAACTCTTCAGAAAATGAAGAAACTCTTTTTCTTTAACTGAGATAACTAAACTGGAAGAGTGAGGAGTCTGAACTAAATCTTGAGCTGATCCCAATAAATCAGTCCTGTCCAAAGTGACTGAGTCAGAAGAAGAAGAAGAAAAATATTTTTATTTCTGTTGGACAGCAATTTCTGAAGAAACAAAACACTTTTGCCAGGAAAAACCTCCCTAGGGAGAGGAATATAATTTTGGCAAGGCAGAATGACATTTCATGCCCTTTCTCTTAGGACTAACACGAGTGCCCATCAAGGGTACTCCTTTAGCCACAAGAGATGTGCCTAACCCCAAGTTCATGGTGGGTGTAAAGACTACACCAGAGCCAGAGAAAAAGATGAATGGACTGAGGAACCAGTAATGGGTACAGCAGAGTCACCCATCTGTGGCAGAGGCACTTTAGCAGGCTGCTGTGGTAACAAAAGCTATTCAGTATTTTTTTCTTTTTGTGGCTGAAGGAAAGAAGAATCAAGGAAATGGTAGGTTCCATGGTTAAGCCAAAAAAGATGCCTAATTTCCAAAAAAAGTAAATAAATAAATAAACTTTTTGCTTGAAAAACTAAGTAAAATGCATGCACTTTAAACACTTACCCCAGCCCCCAAAAGTAAAAGTATACAACTTTTACTACAGAAAAGTAGTATTAAATTAATTTAAGAACTTTTTTTTACCAAAAAAGTAAAAATAAAAATTACGTTCCCATTTAAAAGTAATTAAAAGTCATGTGACAATCAATAAAAACACTTTTTTCGTAGCATTAAAATTAATATTTTACAGAAAAAGACATGAGAACATGCAAACTTAGTACATATTTTCTGAGAGCAGAAATAAAGTGGAAGTTTTTTTCTTGAAGGGAACTTGTCTGCCCAGCAATGGGACAGTGTTAGCTGGCAGTTAATACTCAAAATGCACAAGAGGAGCGCTGTTCAGCAGCAGGAAGCTCTGTAGGGTTAGGTGCCCAAACCTGACCTTTTAGTCTGCTCATCTCGAGCTGAGTAATAGTTTGGGAGAGTAGATGATGCCCAAAACCTTTGAAATCTGGCCAGCTGTTATATTGTTAGCAGAATACAACTCATGTCACTAAGGCTACTACAACAGTGATCATTCAAACATTAACTCTTATTGTAAGTTTACTTTTGTGAATGATGCCCTTTTATTCTTCAGTGCAAGCTGTTATAGTATGATGGACAAGTTGTTGGCTCACTGGTTAAAGTGTCCTTCAAACAGCTGTGAGGTCTGAAGTTCAGTTCTGACATCTACTAATTCTCTGTGGGTGAGTTTGCATGCTTTCGTGTCTGCATGTACTTTCTGTGAGTACTCCAGTACATATATATATATATATATATATATATATATATATATATATATATATATCTATATGGATCTACTGCTATAAGTCGAATTACATTTGGTCGAAAATTATTTCAGGCAGCCCACTTCACTGAAAGTTCATTTGACTGAAAGCACATTTGGTCGAATTACATTTGATCGAAAATGGTATTTAACCCCTGACCCACTGCAGTGTGACCCTGGAGTGAGTATATAAAGTTGGGGGGGGTGGAGGGCACAGCCCCCTACATTGGGGGGTGTGGAGGGCGTAGCCCCCCCCACATTTTGCAACCAGTTTTTACTGGCGTTATATGTTTCAATGTCTTTTTAATGGATACACATGTATATAATAGCGCATAAACTGCAATTATGTGGGGGGCTGTGCCCCCCACACCCCCCTTACTTAATATTCTCACTCCAGAGTTGCACTGCAGTGGGGCATTGGCTAAATACCATTTTCAACCAAATGTAATTCGACCAAATGAGCTTTCAGTCAAATGAGCTTTCAGTAAAGTGGGCTGCCTGAAATAATTTTCGACCAAATGTAATCGACTAATAGCAGTAGATCCATATATATATATATATATATATATATATATATATATATCTACTGGAGTACTCGCAGAAAGTTCATGCAGACACGAAAGCATGCAGACTCACCCACAGAGAATTAGAAAATCTCCAGAAAATTAAGAATTACAAAAGTTACAAAGATATAATCAACAGATAACATAAGTATACTAGCACGTAATAGCATGACATAACATAAGTCTATTAATATGTAACAAATTTATAAATATTAAATTTTAAAAAAGACATGATGGAATTCAGTGGAATACCATACATGAGGTCATTCCAATGTACAAAGAGTCAATAGTAATAAAATAACCTGTATATATATATATATATATATATATATATATATATATATATATATATATATATATATATATTTTTTTTTTTTTTGGTGCATTTAAAAATAGGAAAAAGAGAGAAAAGTTACAGAAGGTGCAAGGGCACGACCATATCTTGTGTAAATAAAGTTTAAGATCTGAAGTAGTTGTCTTCATTTAGTCTTCAACCTGTGGGTTACGGATCCGTATGGATCTGACTCGGCTGCATATCCAGCATCTGATCTGAGCTCAAAGCTTCTCCCCTTACCCATAATGCCCCTGTCTCCTTACTCCCTTCAGATCTCGTTTGCCGCCTGTCAGGTATGCATCGAAGTCTGAGCTCTTAGCGATATATTTTGGGTAAGTGAGTTCTTTGGGGTTTTCTCTCTTCCTTCTAGCTATATTTTTATCTGTATTTTCTACCCCCCCCCCCCCCCGTGTGGTCTTCGGTAAAAAAAAAAAAAAATTCTTCTTCTCTACTTTCTGACTTTTTCTATAAAGTGTGTGTGTGTGTCTGTGTGTGTGTCTGTGGTGAGTGTACCGGGCCAGTTTGGGAATATGTTAGAGACCCCAAAGCCAGGTTTCAGGAAGTGCACAGAGTGTGGTCATAAGTTCTCTCCAGACGATGGCCATACACTGTGTGTAGTGTGTCTGGGGACAGCCCATTTGTAAACCTCCTGTTCTATCTGTGCCAGGTTTAACCCCAGGGCACTGAAGGACAGGAGGGATAACCTCATCTTGAAGGGCCTACTTCCCTCTTTGGGGACTGTAGCCCCTGCACCCCCAGCTTCTAGCTCACCATTAGCCTCAGCTTCTACCACTTCCCCAGTCTCTGGGACTCAAACTCCCACCAAGAGGCCCAGGGAAGAGGAGAAGTCAAAACAGGACAGGCCAAGAAAGCGGTCTCCAGACCTCTCTGCTCCGGCCGGGCCACCGCCAAAATCTAGGCCAGCTTCTGGACCAGGATCTCTCCAGCTCCACTCTCCCAGGTTTTCCCCTGAGCCAGAGGAGTCCTGGATCTGGTCTCCTGTGGGGGCTTCCCCTCACCATCTCTCCAGACCAGTATCGATAGCCTCCTCCTCCCACTCTACCCACAGCCTTAGCGAAGCGGAGATGGACAAGATGATGCGGAGGTTTATCCGCACCCAAATTCAGATAGGAGTCTTGCCTGCCTCCTCTCCCTCTGGAGCGGGGAGCACACAGTCTTTTTTCACCCCAATTTCTCTTCCTCCAGTCCGACCTTCAGTTTCGGAGCCTTTGAATCTGAGGACTCTAGGAGTTGAGAAGTCAGCGCCAACAGTACCTTGTACCTCGACGCCGACCATGACCTTGAGCATGTCAGATCCATCGGGCTCTCGGAGACGTAGCCTCAGCGTCAGATCCGAGGGGATGTTGTTGGCTCCAAGTGTGTCGGAGCGCAGTATCCCCCTTGGTATCTCGGTGCTTGAATGTTTGGCTCTGGCTTCCCCATCGGTTCAGAGGGGAATGGCTCCTGCTGGCTTTTCCCAGGATGTCCGTTCTCCTTCGGCCTTTGATGTAATGGAGAGGGTCCTCTCGATTTTGAGACCCTTGACCATCTCCTCCACAGTCTCTGCTCCATCTCCCTCTGTTTTGAGTATGGTTCCGGCCATCCTGCCATCTCAGGGACAGCCTGTCACCATGTTGCCTCAGGAAGCTCCCACTTGGGAGCAGCAGGATGTTATGGGTCTCGAGAGCCTTTTTCGGACAGACCCACACAGCAGCCCTGAAGGGTTGCCCAGCTGTCCAACTCTGGAGGCAATTGGGGGCTGGTTATCGCTACACCTAATGGAGTGCGAGTCTGTAACGATGGATCGTTGGGTGTTGCAGATCATTTCCAGAGGTTATTCAATCCCATTCCTCGACCCACCTCTCCTACTGAAACGCCTCCCAGATGTTCCACCCATGCACAGGAAGGATGCAGCACTGGAAATAACAAGGCTGCTAAGAAAATGAGTCATCCAACCTGTCCCCCTAGACCACTCCAGATCAGGCATTTATTTCAGGTTCTTTTTGGTGCCAAAAAAAATGGGGGACCTCAGACCCATTCTGGATCTGTCAACCTTGAACTTGTCAGTCGCCAAGGCAAAATTCTGGATGGTCACACTTCAATCAATCCTGCCCTTTCTGCAGGAGAATGAATGGATGTGCTTAATTGTGCTCCAGGATGCGTACTGTCACATCAAGATGGACAGGCACTCTCTGAGGTTTCTCCACTTCTGACTAGGAGCCAGTCATTACTAGTTTAGAGCACTCCCCTTTCGTCTCACCACAGCCCCCAGGCTGTTCACCAAAGTGATGGCAGTAGTAGCAGCTCACCTGAGACACCAGGGCATTCAGGTATTCCCCTGCCTGGACGATTGGCTCCTCGCTGCCCCTTCCAAGCATCAACTTTGCCAAGCAAGAGATTCCTTTCTGTTACTAGCCCAGAGGTTAGGCATTACTATCAATCTCAGCAAGTCTCTGGCCCCAGTTCAGACTTTATCAATGGAGCTCGATTAGACACTATCTAGATGAGAGTTTTCCTTACTCCAGACAGAGTCAACCGTTCGGGACAACAACCAAATGCTAAACACAAAATCCCAAACGGAAAATCCACTCACAGTAAAAAAAATCAGCAAAATAAATCCACCGGTTATAACTAAAACAAGCAGAGTTTAATATATACAAGGTTTAGCGCTTTCACTCGCAACAAGGCGAGCTTCCTCAGAACAGTTTGAATAATGTCATAGCATTCCATTATATATTTAAAATTGGCGCCAAAAAGCGCTAGCTTAAAGTGATATGATGCATTAAAATAATACATATGAAATTTCTACATATAAATTCCTAAACAAGTTCATTACATATCTCTATGATATAAAAATAAAAACTATGTACTAAAACATGTTAGTAGCTTTTGCTTAATGACAAACCAAACAAGCAAATATTAATTATTTAACAATAATAGTGGTTTTATAGTTGAATAATCATTGATGCCTGGTGTAGTAGTGGCATCTTTTAAAACTTGCCAATATAGTTCCCTATAAGCTAGGTAATTTTTTACATTTCCTCCTCTTGGGTTATTCTTTACAATATCTAAAATAGCAAACTTGAATTTATGCTCATTTCCTTTTTCTATAATATGCCTAGCTAGGGCATTCTTTGTGTCATTATGTTTTATACAGTATAAATGGGAATAAATTCTTTGTCTTAAAAGTCTCTCGGTCTTCCCTATATAAAACGAGGGACAGACCGTGCATAACGCTATGTATACCAACATTTTTGATTTACAATTGCCTTTAGACAAAAATATTTTGGTCCTGTTTAAGTTCTTTAACATAACAGGGCTTGTTTCATATATATTATAACATTGATTACAAGCCCCACATTTAACCGTGTGTGTGTTTGCCCCATTCATAACACTTTTTCTTTGTTCTAACATATTTTTTATATTTCTGCCCATTTTATTCACAAAAATTGGCCCTGTTCCTACAATGTCCGATATTTCGTGTTCACTGGTCAGCAGATGCCAGTTTTTAATCATAATATCTTTAATGATGTTACTGAAAGGACCAAATTCAATAATACATGCCCTACTGAAATTGTTAGACACTATAGAAGATGACACATTAGTGATAGGATCCTGTGCATTAAATGCTCCGTTGGTTCCAAGCAGAGGTGTATATCTGCTTTCTCTAAAATCAATGACATAGGTAGAAATATTATTCATTAAATCTAAGTCGTATCCCCTGTCCGTAAATAATGCTGTAATATATTCTATTTCTTTAACCATATCAGTGTACTCAGAAGTCATTCTCATCGCTCTGATACACTGCCCTTTATATATATTTCTCTTCACTTTTCTGGCATGGAAACTGTTAAAATCTAAATAGGAATTGGTGAAAGTGGCTTTTCTAAATATCGTAGATTTCAGAAGGCCATTCTCCGCTGATACTAATGTGTCCAAATATGGTACCCCTTGGTTGTTAACTACTGATGTGAATTTCAAAAAATCACTACTGGAGTTAATGTAAGTAATAAAAGCTGTGTAGGAACTGTTATCTCCATTCCACAAAATATAGATGTCATCAAGGAGCCTAGAGTAATAAAAAATTGACTTGAAATATATGCTGTTAAAAACGTTGTTTTCCTCCCAATAAAGCATGACCAGGTTAGCAAATATGGGGGCACAAGCCACCCCCATAGTACTCCCCTGGTCTGCTTGAATAATTCTCCTTCATAAAATATGAAGTTATTTTCCAACACTATACTCATAAGGTCCACTAATAATCCTATTCTGTCCCATGTCATTTTCGTGTGTTTTCTCAAACAATTAGTGAAAGCTTCTAAGCCTTCATCAATGGAAATACTACTGAATAGATCAATTACATCTATAGTGCTAAAAAGCATATTACTGTTGTACATATTAGTAGGGTAATTTTTTACAAACTCCCAGGAGTCTTTTACTAAATGTTGGACATCGTCATAAACAGGTTTTAGCAAGGTGTCAATAACTACACCAATTGGAAAGGTCTTAGACTTACTCCCAGATATGATCGGACGAAAAGGGGGATTTTTATAATCCTTATGGACTTTAGGAATCCCCACTATGGTGGCCATAGTAGGGAATTCCACAGTCATAAATTTATATAGGTCTTCAGATATTCTTTGTTCCAAAAAGTATTCTTCAAGATATAAATCTATTCTTCTGTAAGCTATGTTGACCTCGTTTACAGATATAGGTGAATAATTTCCCGAATTATGTAGAATGTCATGTATTACTGCACTATATGTGATGGCATCATAAAATACGATGCCACCACCCTTGTCGGGTTTCATAACTCTGATGTTGCTGTTATTCTGTAACTCCTGTAAGGTCCTAAGCTCCTCAACAGAGAGGTTAGGTTTGATCTTATGTTTTTAATAGCATTATTAGCTTGATAAATTTCTTTAGTAACCCTGTTATCATATTTCTGTATATCGGAGTTACTTAATGGAATAAAACAACTTTTCTTTTTCAAAATATCTGATTTCCCTTTTGAATTGTTGTCTTTATTTCCAAACATCGCAGCTAAATTTAGCTTCCTGATAAATTTCTTAAACTCAAAAATATTGTTCACTAGGTTAAAATTAGGGGTTGGTATAAATTTCAGCCCTTTGGATAACAGACTAAAATGAGACTTTTCTACCTTGATGTTACTGTAATTATAAATTTTAAAATTGTTGTATATACTAACTATTTGATTGGTGACAATGATGTCCTTATTGTCATTAATATATTCTTCACTAGAACTGTTTGAACCCATAGTATCTAATACTTCATTTTCCATTTTTCCCCTTTTTTCCACTTCCCATAATTCATTCCCCTTCGTTACTCCAGGCAGGATATGCAGCCTGAAGCTACATGTTCTTTGCGTCATGCAAACTCACTCTCCGACAGCAGAAGAAGTTCTACGGGCATTGGGGACTATGATGACCATGATCACACTTCTACCATTGGCACGTCTTCACATGCGGATTCTTCAGTAAACTCTTGCAGTGCAAAGGTCATTTCTGGACCTGCTGCTTTCTCATCTTGTTCAAATCTCCCAAGTGTGCAGGGACTCTCTTCGGTGGTGGATTTACTCTCAGGACCTGGTCCGGGGACATCCCTTTCTCCCTTCATTCCCCAAGGCCACAGTGACTACGGATGCCTCCCAGCTGGGGGGGGGGCATTGCTCAGTAAGGACGGTCCAAGGTACATGGTCCCCTTCCTACACCAATTTGCATATCAGCGTCCTAGAGATTAGGGAGATGCTTCTCGCATTGCAGGCTTTCCATGCCCATCTTCTTCTAGGAACGATTGCTATCCGGACGGACAACATATTGGTGGTCTGGTACATCAACAAACAGGAAAACCAGGTCTTACTCTCTTTGTCGCGAAGCCATGAGAGTGTGGGAATTGGCGATCTCCACCAGCCATTTTCTGGTGGCAATGCACATTCCAGGACGGTCCAACCTTTTAGCAGACAGGCTCAGCAGATCTATCCTGATGCCTTACGAGTGGTCTCTGAATCCTTCAGTAGTGGAGCGGATCTTTCTCAAGTGGGGTCAGCCTTGCTGCAGTCTTATTTGCATCTCCTTCCATCATGAAATACAGCGAGTTCTTTGCACTGAATCCCCCCGGGGAAACCCCCAGAGACACACTGATTCATGCTTGGCCTCTTGGTCTCCTGTATGCTTATCCTCCTCTACCTTTGATACCAAGATTTCTTCAGAACGCTGACAGGTTTGGGATCCTTGTGATCCTCATTGCCCCGTTCTGGCCTCGCCAAGTCTGTTTTCCGTCTCTGTGGTCTCATCTAGTAGCTCCACCATGGACGTTAGATCCAGTCCCGTATCTCATTGCTCATCCCTCAGGGATTCCCCATCCAGACCTGGACAGCCTAAAGGTCACTGCTTGATTGCTCCAGTTCTCATGATTTTCAGGACTCCTCGTCTATCTTCTCCTGTTAAAAGAATCCTGGTGGCAGCTCATAAGTCTTCAAACAGGAAAGTGTACCAGAGTAAATGGAAACGTTTTTCTATATGGGCTTCTCAACGTGCTTTGGATCCATTTACTGCTCCAGTTTCTGCCATATTGGAATTCTTATCAGGGATTTTTCAGCAAGGCACCAGTTCGTTTACAGTCAAAGTCCAGCTGGCTGTAATTTCTAATTTTCATGTGGGGGAAAGTATGGCTTCCTTTGCGTCTTCTAAACTTTGCAAGACCTTTCTTAAAGGTGCCTTTCTTCTAAGACCCCCAGTAAAGGACCCTGCAACACCATGGGATCTTACATTAGTGCTTCAGGTTTTGGTTTCACCCCCCCCCCCTTGAACCAGCAGCTTCAGTGGATTTACAATTCCTGTCATGGAAGACTGCATTTCTGGTTGGCATTGCTTCTGCCAGGAGAAGAACTTAAAGCGCTATACATTAAGGTTCCTTATATCATTTTTCATAAGGACAAGGTGTCTTTGCGTACTAATCCCTCTTTTCTTGCCAAAGTAGCCTCAGAAGCCAACATCAATCAGACAATAAATCTTCCAGTTTTCTTTCCAAATTTCCAAAAATAAGGGAGAATATAAATTACATTTGTTGGATGTGCATAGACAGTTACGTTTCTATTTTCACAGGGCTAAAACTTTTCGTAAATCTGACCAACTTTTTGTTTCTTACTTCAAACCATTTCTAGGCAATCCAGTTTCTAAAATTACAATTGCCCGCTGGATTTCCCAATGTATTATGCGAGTGTATTCTGTCAGGGGGATTCCCCCTCCAGAACCGGTTAAAGCACATTTGGCCAGATTTATGGCTACTTCAGCGGTATTTTGGTCTAGAGTTTCACTGGATGATATTTGTTCTGCAGCTACGTGGTCCTCATCTCATACTTTCATTTCACACTATAAACTGGGCATAGTATCCAGGAGCAGGGCATCTTTTGGCTCTGCTGTGCTCTGGAATATCCTTCCATGAGAGCCTCCCAGGTGTGTAGTAGCTGAGGACTCTGCCCCACAGATTGAAGACCAGAGGAAGACACCTACTTCAGATAAAGAAGTTATGTACTCACCATAATGTTCCATCTGAGTAGTTGTTCTTCATTTGTCTTCAACCATTCCTCCCTCCTTCCCCCGACCTTTCTTCTGCTCATTGTTTAGAGAGGTTTTTCTCTGATAGTGACAAAGACTTGAGTTGGGTGTGAGTAACAGGTTAGGCAGAAAACTTGATCTGAAGGGAGGAAGGAAACGGGCATTATGGGTAAAGGGAGTAGCTTTGAGCTCAGATCAGATGCTGGATATGCAGCCGAGTCGTATCCGATATGGATCCGTAACCCACAGATTGAAGATAAATGAAGAACAACTACTCAGATGGAACATTAAGGTGAGTACATAACTTCTTTTTCTTGTTTAAACAGGTATTTTTGATGAGTGCTTCTTATATTGAGAGGGAGTAAGTTCCAAGCATGGGCTATGGAGTATTTATAAAGAGACTTTCCAATGTTTTTATTGGGATTGTATATGTCAAGGAGGTGTTTGCTCGTAGTACAGAGTTGGCATTGGAGATTATAGTAGGACAGTAGATTAGCGATGGAGGGCAGAAAGAGGTATCATTCAGGATAGAGTGTCCAATATGTAGTTGAGAAAGTAGTAGTTGTGTAGGGAATTCAGGCCATTGGAGGGTCTTAAGGGTGAGGCAGTGATGGGATTTCCATGGAAGTTTGGAGGTAAATCTGTTTAGTTTGTTAATTGTTTGCTCTAATTTGGAGAGGAAATGTTTAAACATTAGTCATAATGGGGGCAGCGTAAAAAAGACAGGGTAGAAGCAGTGACTGAGCTAGGGAGGGTGTGGAGGAGGTTGTAAGACATTTTTGGTTGCGATAGAGAAGACCAAGTTTCTGGTGGGTTATTTTTATACATTTTTGGATATGTATATCGAATTTTAGTTCATCATCAATGATTACTCCAAGTAGTTTGGTATGTGGTTTAGGTCTGATAGTGGTGTTGTTGAGGGAGGTGATAGAGAAGGAGGATTTGTGTAGAGCAAGTATTTTAGGAAGGAAGAGAAGGAGTTTAGTTTTTTTTTTTGGATTTAGTATGAGTTGATTATCAGAAAGCCAGGTTTCGACAGAGGAGAAGGTGTGTTGAGTAAGAGCTAGAAGTTCAGGAATGCTGTGGGCAGACGTGAAGAGAGTGGAATCAACGGCATATTGTAAAAGTGTTGAGCAATTAGTAGCAGAGTGAAGTTTGTTAGTGAAAATATTGAACAAAAAGGAGCAAAGGATAGATCCATGAAGGACACCATGGGAGGAAAAGGGAGACGACAGTTTGCCAGCAAATAGACTGCTGCCTGCCAGAAATTTAACTAGAAAACCAGTTAACAGAGGAGGTAGAGAGATGAAGATCAGAGAGTTTATTTAGAAGATTGGAATGGGAGACTGTATGTGTGTGTGTGTGTGTGTGTGTGTGTGTGTGTGTGTGTGTGTGTGTGCGCGTGCGTGCGCGTGCGTGTGTGTGTGTGTGTGTGTGTGTATGTGTTCTACATATATACTTATGGATCTAGGACTTCTGATCGAAAGATCAAAAGTCCGAATCCATTATCACTGAACATACTTTACCGAAACCGCTTTCACCGAAAAAGCGCTTACGGTAAAATATGTTTAAAAAATAAAAACAACATTAAACCGACTTCTCTGTAGGGGGGCAAGCCCCCTTGCACCTCCCCCCACTTTAATATTCTCACTCCGAGGTCGCAGTACAGTGGGGAAAAGGGAATTTTCCCTTATCCGCACCACAGTACGACTGGCACAACGAGCATACTTATCCGAAAGTGCTGCTTCGGTGAATAGCACTTTCGGTTAAGTATGCTCGGTGATTTCTACTTCGGTGGAAAGTGCATTCGGGGATCTGTACGGATCCCATACCTATAAACATACATATACATGTATATATATATATATATATATATATATATATATATATATATATGTATATATATATATATATATATATATATATATATATATATATATATAGATAGATAGATATGGATTCACTTCAGAATCTCGAACTTCTAAAATGGTCAAGACCATATGATTGAGGTTTCAGAAGCTCAAAATTCAGAAACAAATCCAAAAAAAAAACCAACAACAGATAAAATGTTTCTGCTGGGGGGCAACACCATTGCACCCCCCCCACATCCACAATACTTAAACATACCAACTCCGAGATCGCACTACAGTGAGGAAAAGGGAAATCTTCTGTTACACGCTGAAACCTCGATCATATGGTCTCGACCATATGATGTTCGAGATTTCAGAAATTTGACATTCTGAAGGGAACCCATATATATATATATATATATATATATATATATATATATATATATATATACACACACACACACACACACACATATATTTGTATGTGTGTATACATAATATATATATATATATATATATATATATATAATGTGTGTGTGTGTATGTGTGATAGATATGTGTGTGTACACATATGTAGCTGATCACTATGTGTATATATTAAGCACATAGATTAGAATAAAAAACTTTCTGAATAGACAACAAATTTAACATCTATGATTTAAATAAAATTAAAATAAAAACCTGTACTGTGTACTTCGGAGAAACCAATACCTTATTTATAAAATAAACAGATTTGTGCTTTTATTCTTATATTAGACTTAACAAGGCTTCATCAGATAACTTCATTGCACACAGTATACATTTATTTATTTGTAGTTGTTTTACCAGGATAGTCCATTGGGCCAAAAAAGAACCTGTTTTCAATGGAGTCCTGGGGAGAAAAGATCCAAATACAAGCAAAGATTACAGTCATGGTTTCAGGTTACATTAAGTACAAATATTACACATTAGTAAAAAAAAAACAATTACATTAGAAAGAACATTGTATATATCAACTAAATAAAAAAGCATTGCATTTTACAGGTATATTTTCTGAAGGAAATAATACACTTTATAGATTCTAAGTAGCTTGTTGCTCATGACTTACCACATGCTACAGGAAGCTATAAGAATTAGAGAATGAAGTGAAGTAGATGTTGCCATTGTAAGGAGGAGAAGGGATTATGTGGGGTGGGAGCAGGAGCATTCCCACAGGAATATTAGATGTGAGTGAAGTGATTATTTGAATAAAGAGTGATTTGTGGTGATGCGAATGGATGGTGGTAGGGAGTTCCAGAGGCATGCAAGGGCAAAGGATAGGAAATTTTTACCTGAGGGACGAGTTGGTTTATATAATTATGTTAGGTTTTGGTTGTTATATCTCAGTAGTCTATCTGGGAGGTGCATCTTAAAGGTAGAGGAGAGGAAGGGACAGAGGGACAGGTTGAAGATGAGTTTGTGAGCAAGAGTGAGTTGTGTGTAGGTGAGATGATTGGATAGCTCTAACCAATTTAATTTGTGGAGGGATACACTGTGGTGAGTGGAAGACTTATGACTGGTGGCGAACTTGGCAATTTTGTTATAGCAAGAGGAGAGTCGTATCTTAATAGAGGACTGTAGGTTAGTTAGGAGTGGGGCACCATAGAGGAGAGAAGGGATGAGAAATGTGGTAGAGAGGGTAAATTTAGTGGAAAGGGTGAGGTAGCGATTCTGGCAGTATAGCATGCCAACTTTTTGGTGGGTTATTTTAATATTTAGTTGTAGGTGGGAGTTGAATTGAGTTGGTTGTCAATGAGGACCCCTCATGTCATTATGTAAAATGACAGTAAACATCAGTTAACAAACAATTGGTAATATACATGTTTTAACAGGCCCTTTATTTCTATCTCAGCCTTCTTGCTTTCAAAACTGGTTTGAGAGTACATAACTTGTAACCTAAACAAAAGCAACTGCAGCTAATTTTAGCTGCCTATATACTTCTTTTTTGCCTAAAAGCAGTTCAGAATCTCTACCCCTTAGACTGACATTTATTCTTTCTGATAAAAAAAGCATTTTCTTTATCAACTGCATTTGATGGAATCCTTAAACAGGGTGTTATATTCTTATTTATATCTAACTGAATAATAATGGTCAGTCACTTTTTGTCGCAATTATCTTCCTGTCTTCTCTGTATAAAATGCAGTGCAGCTTCACAAATGACTGCATATGTAACATTTGTAGTATTCCATGTATGTCAACAAGCCACTTCTTTATATTTGTCTAGTGCTAGGATGTACAAAATACAAGCCTTTTTCCATATATTTACATACTTCCCCCTCCTCTCAGCTGTAATGTGCCTTTGATCTCCAAGGTAACCACTGAATTAAGGTAATGAACTCATCTTTTTTTAACCATTTTTTTCCATTATAGAAATATGTATGCAAGTCCACAGTTTTGGTTGTATATGTGTGACTATGTAATATTTCTAATTGTTTACAATAATATTGCTAGCTTCCACTCTTATGATGTTCATTATTTTGATCACTGCTGTGGTAAACCTGGCTATGTGGGTTGTATCTTGACAAGGATCTAACAGCCGTCCAGCTCCCAAAGTTTCAGGGCACCTTCCACATGCTCAAACCATTGAGCAGCTCGAGCTTAACTGTCTAAAAACAGTGGCTTGAGAGCCAAGCCCTTCAGAGCTTTCCTGCCATTGGAGAGTGCTCCTCTGAGCTTTTGAGAATCAGTGGTTAGCTTGTGCCATTTCTTTAGTGGGCAGATATGTTCCCTATGGGGAAAAAACTTCTATATTAAAAATGCATTATTTTTATTGTACTTTCCTGTTTAGTAAATTTATTTTTAGTTTAGAAGTTTGTGTTTCAAGACTATCACAAGACTTATCTGCAGTTTTGTCTTGTAAGTTTAAGTGGTTTAAATTAGTTGAAACTTTTTTCTGTGGCAAAATTTGGTTTACTTTACTTTGGGGGCTGGCAAAATCTATTAAAATAATTTTTATTGTGTTTTGTGAGAAAAAAAGTGGCTTTTGATACATTATTATCAGCTTATGATGCTTGTTTTCTCTGGCAAAAGAGGCAACATTTTCATCTTGACCATGGAACATACTACCAGCCCCACAGTTGTCCTTCTTCCTACCACAAAAAGAAAACATTAAGCAAACAGCATTTGCCACCACAACAGGCTAGCAGTTTGCCTCAGCCACAGGTGGGTGACTCTGCTGTGGTCAAAGCTGGTTCCTCAGACCACACACCTTTTACCCCAGATCCCTGTGATGTAGCACCTACAGACACTATGGTCTGAGGTTTAGCCACATCTTTTGCGGCAGTTGGGGTCACCTCAGTGGGCAAAAGAGAGCCACCCTTGTCAGTCCTGGGAGGGGAAAGCATGAATGCCTTCCTGTTTAGTCAAAAAGTTGTGCCTATCACACCACTGGCCCCATTTTCCTTCCAAAAAGAAACAGAAAACTAAACATATATCTACTCCTCCTCCTCAATTTTCTCTAGTTAGGACTAGTTTACCAGAGTTGGGTCTGGGTTTAATTCAGGCTACTGATCCTTCTTATACGGTGATTTCTGGTAAAAGAAAAAGGGGTGCCTCTTTTCCTGAAGAGATTCATGATTCTGAATCTGGACAGGAAGACCAAATGACAGATGCAGGATTTCCTTCTCAGATTTCTGATTCATACTCAGAGGAGAGCACAATATCTGATTCTCCCTATAGAAGCTTCGCTTTCTCTGGATCTATTTCCACAATTTGCCATTATTTTTAGTCCCTCAGAAAATATAAGCTGTTGCATATGGAATTTCCATTACCTTCACCCATTCTTCCAGTGCTGTCAGCTTTGGAGGATGTGTATGTCTCTGCTTGCAATTTTCCTGACAGTCAGCTTGCTGTCACTGAAAAGTCAGATTGTATAAAGTTCTTCAAGGAGAGAAGCAAGCACATAAATATTAAAGAGATGCTTGCGCTGATCAAGACACTCAGCTCTCTGAGTCATCTTTGCTCCCATAGACCTCTTCAGGTTGCTACAGAAAATACCAGTCATTCATACATCAACAAGCTAAACTAGCCATGTTAACTTGGGATTTAGTTTCACTACAAAATCTTACGCTACAGGCATCCTATATCCTGTCAGAGCAAAACTGTGTGGCAGACAAGCTGAGAAGGACAAAGGTAGACTCTCATGAGTGTAAACTAGATCGGGGGATCCTCCAAGATTTGATCCATATGTGGGGAGTTCCTCAAATAGACATCTTTGCCTCCTCAGAACAATCAGCTTGCAAAATTCTGCTCGAGAACTCCATGCAATAAGGCCTGGAAGACAGATGCATTTCTTTTCCTTGGACAAGAATGTTCCTGTATGCTTTTTCACACTTTCCACTAATATCTGGGGTACTTCTGAAGATTCAGATGGAATCCCATAAGATTATTGTGGTGACTCCTTTCTAGCACAGGGAGCAGTTGTTCTCCCTTCTTTTAGAAATGAACAGGGGCAATTAACACAAGCTTCCTTACAGAATAAATCGACTCACACAAGATCAAGATTGTTTGATACACCCCAATCCCAATCAACTTCAACTGACTGCCTGGATGATAGGGGCTTAAATCTGTTAAGGCACCTTTATTGAAGACGTTCAGCAGGTACCAGTGGAGGTTAGAAAGCCTACTGGTAGAAAATCATATATCGGTAAATGGGAAAGGTTTTGTAGTTGGTGCCAACAACATGACCAGCACCCGTTTAGGGGTAGTGTTTCTCTGGTTTTACAATATTTGTCTGAGTTACTATCCTATGGCTTTTCTTACTCCTCCATCAAAGTATCAGCCATTTCAGCATGTTGCCCATGGATCCACCTCTTTAAAGGCTTTCTCATGTCAAAATGTTTTTAAAGGGGTTTTTCATAAGGGACCTCCCAAGAAAACTGGGTGCTCCTCCTTGGGATCACATTTTCGTCTTAGAGAAGCTAACACTTGTTCCATATGAACCATCTCATCTGGCTGACATGAGGTTCTTAACATGAAAAACTGTTTTACTGATTTTACCGACTTCTGCAAGAAGAGCATCTGGGTTGCAAACTCTTGTGAATACACTCTATTTCATATTCCAGAAACACAGGATTTCTTTGAGAACTAATCCATCTTAAAGTGCTGTGCAAGTTTACTTTAAGCCAAATTATCCATCTCCCCTTTTTCTTTCCTGAACCTAAAATGAAGGAGATAAGATTCTCCATACCTTGGATCTCCATGAACAACTCAGGTACTATCTTGACAGAGCAAAATCTTCATCTTCATTTCTTGTGAAGGTAATAAGAAGTTAGAAATTGTGTTAAAACAGACTATTTCCAATTCATTGTCTCGGGCTATTTCTTTTTGTTATTCTCACCACAACAAAACTATTTCATGTAGATCAAGGCCAACTTTGCCAGAGCCTTGGCTTCATCTATGGCTTTTTTGGAAAGAGTTGGTTCTAGAAGTATTCTAGAAGTAGCAACTTTGTCTTCTGTACATAAAAGTCTTTCGGCTTTTCCTGGTTAGGGGTCTCCACAGCGGAACTCTGGTCCGCTCATGATTGGCAGTGGATTTTACGGTGTTGAGTTGCCAGCCCGATGCCCAACATTCAACGAAGGTATGCCCATTCACGCTCGCACCTACCTGCATGTCTTTAATGTCACTTAACCGCAGGGAGGATATGCAGACTCCACACAGAAGGTGCTCCAGCCGAGAATCGAATGGGAGAACCTCTTGCTGTGAGGCGACAACACTAACTGCTGCACCACCGTGGCTTAATACTTTTACAAATCACTTCAAGCTCATTTTCTTCTCTTGTTCTAGATCAGGCTTTGCCAGGGCCATTCTCCAGAGGCTCCTGAATTCTTTTTCTTCACCACCCAAATGTTGTAAGCTAGGGTAATCTACCCATATAGCTAAGGCTTATTGCAACAGTGATCATTGTGATGAACATAGTACAGCTGTGTAAGTTAAACTTACATAACAGTAGATGTTCAAATAATCATTGCTGCAGTAGCTACTCCATCTCTACACTCCCCTTTTGTTTTTTAACTTTGTCACAGTGTACATATATATATATATATATATATATATATATATATATATATATATGTGTGTGTGTGTGTGTGTGTGTGTGTATACACATATCTATATATATATATATATATATATATATATATATATATATATATATATAAATAATATATATATTTGTGTGTGTGTGTATAACTATATAATTTTTTTTTAAACTTCTAGCTATGTCCTGTCAGGGCTGAGCCTCCCTCTCTCAGTTGGCATGTAGGTTTTGAAGGGCTTGGTGCTCAAACCTCTGATGTTAAGTTGTCAATCTCACCTTCATTCTTGCTTGATGGGTTCGGAGCCGATCCTCGGCTCCGACTCGGCACTTTGCTAAGCTCGAGAGTCACTTTTACCAGCTCGAGGCAGCCCCATATCCCATGATGCAAGGCGGTAAGTACCCAGATCTCGTTTGCCGCTTCGCTGATGAGGTCCTCCTTTTGCCAGCTCCTGGTAAGTGTTAGCTTTTAACTACTTTTTGCCCCTAAATTTTAACATTTTTCACTTTTCTTTAAAATACCTTCCTTTTTACTTAATTGTAAGCCCTTTTCTGACTAAAATTATATTTCCTTTCCCTTCTTTAGTCAGGCCTTCATTCCCTCCACCCCCCCCTGTCAGGGTGTGTGTGTGTGAGAGGTTAGTTACTATATATTTTAGATAACTTTAGTTGTCTGATTGGGACTGTGTTGTTGTGTACTGCTTGTGCAACTATGTCCAAAGAAAGGGTCTCAGGCTTTAAGAAGTGTGACTCGTGCTGTCAGAAGATGTCTCTGACAGACGGTCACACTTCTTGTTTATATTGCCCACCTCTCCACCTGCAGGACTCCTGTGCGATTTGTCATTCCTTTAGCCAGAGAGTCCTGCAGGAGAGGAGAAATAAGTTGATTTTAAGGGGTCTCCTTAAACCGGAGGGCTCTCCGGCCAAATCGGCTCCGAGCAGGACTTCTAAGTCTTCTAAGGCCCAGGCTTCTGTATCTAAGCCGGTGGCCTCGGCTCCGACTCCTTCGGAGTCGAGATCGGCTCCGGCTGGAGCCGATCCTGTCTTGCAAAAATCTTCGGCACCGATGGCTATCAGTGCCGATACTGTTTTGGTCACATCGGTGTTGGCTCCGACCACCATGTGGCTCAGGCTTTGGTGTCGGCACCGACCGGCTCCGACACCGTTACTGTTGTGTCTGTATCGGCTCCAGCTGGAGCCGATGCATCGAGACTTTCATTCGGAGCCGAAAAGTCCTCGGCTCCATTTGGATCTGTGGTTTCTTTGGCTACGATGGTTCCTTCGAGGAAGAGGTCCAGGTCCCCTTCCTTGGAACCGATACTCTCGGCTCCGGCCTCACCTCTCCTCTCAGAACGGAGCCATCGAAGCCGATCATCTAGGTCGTCCAGGCTTTCAGACCATGATTTAGAGAGGGTGGTAAGTAGATTATTGAAATCACAGGCACTGGCCCAGATGCTGCATAGTCCGTCTCAACAGACGACTATTAGTCCACACCCTCTTCAAGTTCCTCCTTTGACTCTACCTCAGAGTTTGGAGCTGGAGTCTTCGGGGATAGTTACTGCTATGGCTGAGGGGCGGATCCCCCCCTTCTGCACCCTCGGCATCTACTCTTATCTCCTCTTCGAGACCTTCCTTGGAGGGATTCGGTGGTCGGGCTTCCCTGGTCTCCTCCGAGGGGGTGAGTGGCATCAGACCCTTGTCAGACCCCGCTCTTCCCCTTGGAGCCTTGGCCTTGGTGAGCTCGGCTCAGACATCTGCCTCGGAGCCTTCCCTTTCAGTGGGCCCTGGAGTCCCGGTTTCTTCGGAACGGGTTCTCTCGGACCTCCCTGGGAGGGGGGCCTTCGAGGTGATGAAGAGTGTGCTGGCCACTGGGCTCAGCCAGCAGTCCATTCCCTTAGCTCCTCCCTCTACAGTGCCTGTCGATATCTCTTCCATCTCTCTTGCTCCCGGACCCAGAGATCCACCGCCTCAGGTTTCCCCACTGGGAATAACCCCCTCTTCCGAGGATTCTCCTGATCAGTCAGGAGATCCTCCGCGCAAGAGGACTTGTAAGAGGAAACACCTAGACTCCCCTGAGTCTATCACTTCAGATACCGACTTAGATGAGTCGGAGGGATCCCCAAGATCCCCCTCTGAGGATGTCTCCTTTTCAGACATCTTAGAACTCCTAAAACAGAGGGGAAACTGGCCCTCAACTAATCCCTCTGAGGATGAGTCGGTATACCTAGAGGCGTTTGGATCTCGGCCCTCCACCTCCTGGGTGTCTCCACCTTCGACCCCTTATGGAGGTTATTGCTCGAAAGGCTTGGGCTGCTCCTGACTCTGTAGAGCCAGTTCCTAGGAGGCCGTCTAAATTTATTACTGCCCCTTCGGAAAAGCAATTCCTTACGAAAGGTGTCCCTGTTGATGCCATGGTGGTGGCGGCTGCCACTAAGAAGGAACTTGCAGATCCTTCCGTACCTGTCCATCCTCCTAATAAGGATTCTAGGACCATGGATAGGTATGGTAAGCAGATGTTCTCTTCAGCGACCTTTGCTATGCGCTCGCTGAACTACTTATGTCACTTCACCAGACTCCAAAGGGACATCCTTAAGGAACTAGGTGAAGTAGTACAGGATCCTACAGCTGCAGGGGCTCAAGAGGAAATTGCTTCTCAGCTAGGAATCCTTAATTCTATAGCTAACTCCTGCATGCGACTGATATCATATGCAGCAGATGGAGCGAGTAGAGCCACAGGTACAGGGGTGGCTCTTAGACGTCAATC
Source organism: Protopterus annectens (assembly GCF_019279795.1). Lineage (NCBI taxonomy): Eukaryota > Metazoa > Chordata > Ceratodontiformes > Protopteridae > Protopterus > Protopterus annectens. The sequence goes on from NC_056738.1 coordinate 65,738,113, forward strand.
CTGGATGCGGCTCTGTAATTTTGCAGATCCCTTTAAGGCGTCCTTCACAAACTCTCCCTTTGATGGGTCAGCTTTGTTTGGCCCTCAAGTGAAGGATACATTGACCAGGTGTGAACAGGACGGCAAGACTCTTTCTGCCGTAGGGGTCCGTTTTTCCACCCCTTCTAGACCTTACCCCAAAGGACAGAAGGGTGGAAAGATGTGGTTCCGCAAATCCCAAGGAGTCACGCCGGATACACGTAGTCAGTTTACCCCTAGAGGCAGAGGGGGTAATAATAACAGACGCCACTCTAGAGGCAGAGGGGGTCCACAGAACCAGGGAAGCAGAGAGCCTCTCTCTGACAAGCCCTTTCAGCATCCCTGAGATGTTGCCCGACTGTCCATCCTTGGAGGCAGTCGGGGGAAGACTATCGCTGTACCCAGAAGCCTGGCGTTCCCTCACTCAAGACAGATGGGTACAGTCGATTATATCCGAGGGTTACAAAATTCCTTTCGAGGAAAGTCCCTTCTCTCATACAAATTCCCTTCCAGATGTACCACCCGGTCTAAGGGAAGTTGCAGAGTTAGAAGTATTAAAGCTTCTACAAAAAAGAGCCATTCAGCCAGTTACAACAGACCATTCAGAGCCCAGAATCTACTCAAGATTCTTTTTGGTCCCCAAAAAGACGGGAGACTGGAGACCAATATTGGATCTCAGCAGACTCAACAAGTCTGTGAGAAAGACAAGATTTCGAATGGTCACTCTTCAGTCAATTTTGCCCTTCCTAGAGAAGGACAACTGGATGTGCTCAATAGATCTTCAGGACGCGTACTATCACATAAAAATTCACAGATGCTCCAGAAGGTTTCTCTGCTTTCAGCTGGGGTCCAGTCATTTTCAATTCAGAGCCCTGCCCTTTGGTCTCACTACAGCCCCCAGAGTGTTCACCAAATGTATGGCAGTGGTCACGGCTCACCTGAGACGTCAAGGATTCCAGGTGTTTCCGTATCTCGACGACTGGCTCCTTTCAGCCACCACCAGGCATCAACTTCTTCAAGCCAGGGATTACACACTAAATCTCTGCACTCAATTGGGAATTTCGATCAACTACGGAAAATCCTCCTTATTGTCCTGCCAGTCTATTACCTTCATAGGCGCAAACTTAAACATTGTTCGGATGTCAGCAACCCTCACAGACCAAAGAATCTCAGATATACAGAGTCACGTGAGGATCATCCTTGCCAGCAAAAAGGTACAAGCCAGAATGGTTCTGAAGGTGTTGGGCCTCATGGCTGCGGCCATTACCCTTCTTCCCCTGGCCCGCTTCTATATGCGCCTGCTTCAGTGGATGTTGTTCACTCAGTGGTCTTACCAACAACTTCCAATGCGTCACCAAATCCTGGTGACACAAATTTGCAAGAATCATCTTTCATGGTGGATTACTTCTCCCCAAATTCACCAAGGCAGACCCTTTGTATCCCCGGCCCCGGTAGCCACTGTCACTACGGACGCCTCCCTGATCGGGTGGGGGGTTCATTATCAGGGCAGGATGGTTCATGGGACATGGCAACCGTTCGAATACCACCTGCACATAAATGTCCTAGAGATGAGAGCAGTGCTTTTTTAACGTTGCAAGCCCTCAACGACTTTCTTCCCTTGGGAACAATTGCAGTTCACACAGACAACATGTCTGTAGTATGGTATATCAACAAACAGGGCGGAACCAAGTCCTACCCCTTGTGTCGAGAAGCTCTCAGACTTTGGCAATGGGCGATCTCCTCTCATTGGTTTCTGGTAGCAATGCATATCCCTGGGAAAACTAACATTCTAGCAGACAGATTGAGCAGAGCTATTCTCATGCCTCATGAGTGGTCTCTCAAACAATCTATAGTGGAAGAGATTTTTCTAGAATGGGGCTGCCCATGTTGTGATCTTTTTGCTACTCCCCAAAACAGCAAATGCCCAGACTTCTTTTCTCTCTTCCCACTGCCAGGCCATCCCCCCAGAGACGCTCTAACCCAGGATTGGCCCCAGGGACTTCTTTATGCCTTTCCTCCCTTTCCACTGATTCCACAAGTTCTCCAGAAAGCCACCGTTTTGAGAGCCAAAATGATTCTCATTGCTCCCTATTGGCCTCGACAAATTTGGTTTCCGTTCCTCCATCGTCACCTTTTGGTGCAGCCGTGGCATCTGGACCCAGTACCAGACCTTCTGATTCACCAATCGGGTCAGCTGCACTGGTCTATCCCTTCTATCAACCTCACAGCATGGTTGCTCCACTTCCTTCCTTAGCCAGGCTTCCTATGATCTCTAATCCTGTTAGGGATATCATAGTGACTTCCCTAAAATCCTCTACTAGAAGGATTTATACCAGCAAATGGAAACGCTTTTCTTGTTGGGCAAAAGCTAAAAATATTGATCCCTTTACTGCTCCAGTTCAAGCAGTTTTGGATTTCTTAGCGGAAATCTTTCACGCGGGCTCTTCTTCTTCCACGGTCAAAGTTCAGTTGGCTGCTATCTCGAACTTTCATGTCGGGTTCGCAGATCACAACATTATGTCCCACAGGCTTTGTAGAGCCTTCTTAAAAGGAATCTTTCTCCTGAAACCTCCAGTCAGGAGTCCTCCTCCTCAATGGGACCTAAATTTAGTGCTGACATCCTTGATTCTTCCTCCCTTCGAGCCAGCTGTTTCATGTTCCTGAAATTTCTTTCATGGAAAGCACTCTTCCTGGTTGCTATTACTTGCTAGGAGAGTGTCTGAACTTCATGCTCTCTCTGTTCGTCCCCTTATTTGGTCTTCCACAAAGACAGGGTATCCTTGAGAACTAATCCGACCTTTTGCCTAAGGTCGCCTCAAAGAGTAATTTGAATCAGTCTATTGACCTTCCTGTATTTTTCCCAAATTACTCAAACAGATCGGAACAAAAATTACATTATCTTGATGTTCACCGCCAACTCAGATATTATTTGGACAGAACAAAACAATTCAGGAAATCCGATCAGCTCTTTATTTCTTATGCTGATAACAAAAAAGGCCTTCCTGTCTCAAAAGTGACCTTATCTAGATGGCTTTCTTCTGTCATCTCTGAAATCTATCAGCTCAGGGGAAAACAGCTGTGCTCGAAACCTAAAGCGCATTCAACCAGAAGCTTAGCCACTTCCACAGCCTTTCAGGCTAGACTTCCATTAGACACTATTTGTGCAGCAGCCACTTGGGCCACTCCTCATACCTTTGTTTCTCATTACAAATTGGATTTGGCCTCCAGGGATAGAGCCAGTTTTGGCTCTACAGTTCTCAAGAGTCTGTTCCATTGAGCCACCCAGGATAGAGGTGCTAGGGACGCGGTCCCATCAAGCAAGAATGAAGGCGAGATTGACAACTTAACATTGAGAAGTTATGTACCTACCATAACGTTCCATGTTAGTTGTCTTCTCTCGCCTTCTTTCTTGCAACCCTCCCTCCTTCCCCCTGGCCTGGACAGACCTTTTTTTCCCTACATGGAAGAATGCTTCTTAAGACCATACAGTTCTGGTCTTCCTAACCTATCCTTCAGGCTTTTTCTCTGTCTTCTTTCTTCCTTTTGGGAAGTTTTTTATGCTAGGTGTTATTGCCTATGGACAACAAACGAGATCTGGGTACTTACCGCCTTGCATCATGGGATATGGGGCTGCCTCGAGCTGGTAAAAGTGACTCTCGAGCTTAGCAAAGTGCTGAGTCGGAGCCGAGGATTGGCTCTGAACCCATCAAGCAAGAAAGAAGGCGAGAGAAGACAACTAACATGGAACGTTATGGTAGGTACATAACTTCTCATTTTAGTGCATATGAGCATGTGGAAGATGCCCTGAAGCATGGCAGAAGGCCAGCTGTTATATCCTTAGCAGGATATAATCCATATAGCTAAGGCTACTGCATCAGTGACCATTTAAACATCTACTGTTATGGTAAGTTTACTTACACAACTGTACTTTCAAAAGAGTTACTGTGGAGACCAATTCTAGAGCTTTCAATTTTACATGTTCTTAAGACAAAGACATTCAAGATGTTTACACTGCATTCTGTCTTCTACCTACTTCAGTAATGTGCTTAATTAGTGATTGCGGACATGCAGTAAACCTACCTACATATTCCATCCTGATTGTGAAGACCAAGGTATAACTATCATGTTCCAATTGGGGGTTTCCTATTTTCTGTTTACTGCCTTTCTTTTTGTCCCTTTTACTGCACATAGACCTTTTACAAAGTACTTGATTCTAGTGTTTGCATATTTTTTTTTCAGTTTCCTTAGTTAGGTAAGTGGGCTTATCAGCCAACCCTTTTCAGCTAAGACCTGGGCTTTTCTTAGAGCAATAAAAACTGTTATCAATTCATTAAGGAGTACCAAGTGCATGCAAAGGTTATAACAAATGTTAAAAAGTCATTATAAAAATATTCATCGATGCTTATACTAGCCCAATAAATTGATTGCTGTCGAAAGTGAACAGAGCAAATATCGCACAAATTGTACAGTGTCACATGTAGTCATATACATCAGTTGGCTTCAGCACAAAGATCTTGAGCAGATAAGTACCTCATTAGGACCCCTTCCTCTTTTGTATAACTTTTTCTGTGAAAGTTTCTTATGTCTGTCAGGAGAAAAGAAAAGTGTGACTGTGGGTATCCGGTACCATAAAAAGACTCCCATTTGACTTGTTTGTTTTGCTTAGGGGACAAAAGCAACATAACAGCTTTTAGCAGTTGTCAAGTGTTTACCCTCTAGCAAGACTGTTAGAAGTAGGATCAATTCCCTCAGGTCCTATTTAGAAAATAAGCTTCCTCAGAACTTAGCTCATGCAATTGTGGCATCATCCTTTTCCTCCACTGAAGGCCTCCCTTCTCAGCTGAAAAAGAATAAAGTTCTTCGAAAGAGTACTATCTGATAACTAGATGTCGTCCTGTCTCAGTCAGTCTGAGACTAACAACTCTGCCAAGGCAGCATCACAGCCACCAGACCATCCATCTGCTTCTACTGGACCTTCTAATGTGTCCCATTTGGAAGCCATTTTGGCTAAGGATGCCTGCACATCTTATAAAACTGAATATTCAGCTGAGGCAGCTAGAAAGAGAGAACCTAGATTGATCTGATGTTGGGATGAGAGAGGTATCCTCAGCTTTAATTTCGAGAGGATATCTATGGCTCATATGTGAACGCTAGGCCTATGGCTTCTATTCCAATGACTATATGTCTGGATACTCTTAGAAAACATTCTCAGAAGACTAAGCATAATTCTCCACCTTTTACCTCCAGTCAGTCAGAAATGTAATAAAGATGACTGGTTCAAATTTGCACCATTTCTCTTTAAATCAAATCAGCACTTTGAGTCTTTGCATCATTCTTCCTCTTCCCCAACTTCTACTCTTTTAAGTAAGAAGAGTTTCTTCTTCTTCTGAGGAAGAATGATTATCTGACTCTGACCAAGAACATCTGGATTATGCCTCTGTATTTCCTTCCTCGCCTGAGTTTGAATGTTAGACAGATGACTCTTTATCTTCAAACTCCCCAAACATTTCTTTGGCGACACCATTGCTAAAATGAAGAACTTCATTAAATGGGCAAGCTCATGAAACTTATCAGTAAGCTAGCAGTCTTCAAGAGCTGGGCAGATAAGTCCCCATTAAGGAAAGGTTTCCACTATCTTTTTTGAAGAAAACTTTTGTCTGTGAAAATGATTGTACTTAACTAGGAAACTGTGTGCATGGACTGTTACTGCATTTCTAAAGGGGATGCTACATAAGTGCTTCTGTGAACTTTTTCTGAGAAAATGTTTTATCTTTGACAGCAGTTTTGCTTAGATTATAAACTTTTGGGTTTAGGGAAGGATACTGTGCTTGTGGAGGACTGACAGTGGTTTGCTTGCCTTAGAACCACTTATCCTATACTTTATATGTTACCAAATAATCTGTGTTCTATTCTCTGCTTTCAACATCTCTTCCTCGGTTTACCTACAGAGCAACTTTCAGTCCCCTGGTAGTACTTTCCCCTACATTCAAAATGAAGAAAGTTTCAAAGCAGTCTTCAGGTGTCAGTCCGGCTCCTATTCTGACTCAGCTGCTGGTAGGTGACTCTGCTATAGCTCCTTCTTGTAACTCAGACCACCCTTATTTTTCCCCCAAGTACTCTTGGTGTAGCTTTTTCAGTTATCAAAGACTGGGGTATAGCCATGTCCTCTACGGCTGTAGAGATACCCTTGGCAAGCAAAGGATAGACACTTTTGTGGGTGTCAGGTGAAGGGTCAGGTGAGGGGTCTTCTCTTGCCTGGGAGGGCAGATGGAAGCTGGGATGGATGTGCCTAATATGAATCAGTCTGCTATCAGGTAGTGTGTGCATTTAATGAAAAAAACGTTCATTGTCTTGTTTCTGTTTCTGTGGAGAGGGGTGACTTAACTGGGATTTGCCGATGAACTTATTATTGCTTTTTCCATGCCCTCTCATTTTTCAGGATAGAAAAGGAAAATAGCTCCTTCCCTTTCTGACAAGGACTTTTATTCAAAAGCAAACATTGCAGGAGGTTCTGCTTTTGTTAAACAGGTTGCAACTGATAGCCCAATTTAATTCCCCAACAATGATAAGAAAACAATGAATGAGTTGAGGAAGGAAATGTATTCTTATATTCTAACTTTTAGAATTTTAAACTGTCAAGCTCATATGTTAAAAGTTCTTAGTGTTATCTTCTGAGAACATGTAGAATTTAATGGCCAGCATTCCTTCTTCTTAGGTAAATAATTCATTAAATGCTTCTGTGATTGCTGTTTTTCATGTGACTAAGCATATTTTAATGTGTGTCTGTGATGCTGCTGATTCTTCCACCAGAGCTGCAGCTTCTGGATCAGTTTTGATTATATTTGCTTAGCTTCATTCTCAGAGTCTTACTGATAATGTTATATATTTAAAATTTCCTTTGAATAAACAGGTTCTGTTTATTCCTTCTGTAGCTGTGCTGCTTAAAAGGTGTGATGGCAGGGGAAAACTGATTCAAGGACTATCTTAGATTTTTCAGCCCTCGTTTTTCAGAACAAATAGTAACTTGCCCTTCTCAGTTTTCCACTAAGCAATATAAGCAGAAAGGAGCCAGCAAATAAGGTTAAAAAACTGAAAGGAGACTGTGAAAAGAAAGAAACTAAAAGCTTGAGTAATCTTAGGCAGTCCTTTCAGTCAGCATGACTATCTGCTTGTTCAGGCTCTTCTGTCCTCTTACCCTGGCAACCTATATGTTATTTCTATGTCAAACTGATTTGTACAGGTGTTTGTGTTGAAAATGTATGAAGCTTGAAAAGTCAAATGGAGCAAAGTGTTCAAAATGTATTTGTAAAGCTGCTTGGGTTAAAAATGTACCAACAGTGGGTCCTGCTGGACAGAAAAGAAATACACCTGTATGTCAGACTGTATTGTAACTATTGGAATGAATAAAATGTCTGTGAAAACCAGGACTAGGAATCTTACTGTACTGTCTTTAGGGGTAAACTAATTGCTACCCTGGAAGGGTGGAAGTCTTTGATGTGGTTTTATAGCTTCCAGATATTATAGCACATCTTAACAAAGCTCTATGTTTGTGTATTATGACACTTATGTGCTAAATTCTGGTTCATTTTGTAGTAAACAGGGTAGTTTGGGAACCAGAATCAAATGACCAGATGCGTGCGATGTCATTCTGTAATCCAGCACTAGAATTATGTTTTAATACTAGATGAGACAAAAGTCTCAGTGTTATCTGTTTATGAAACCAGACAAAGAAGGATCATTCACCCACTTCATCTTGCCTTACTTTAGTAAGTTACCAGGAAATAGTAATTCTTTAGATCAGTCAGGAAAATCTATTGAAATTATTTAAAAAATATTTTCGGTATCTGTGTGAATCTGACATCTGCGTTATTTTTAATATTTCTGGTGATTGAAACTCTGGTGTTTTATTGTAAATAGATATTTAGTATTTTTCATGTTCTTTTATTATTTATTATTAAATATATTTAAACTTTTCATTTTGGCTGATCTGTTAGAGAATATTTTAACCTTTGAGGCTTGCTGCACTGGTCAAACACTACCATTTGTAAAAGTGTTAATTTTACTAAGTATAACTGGACACCCTGGTAAGAACCTTAGAGTAGCTGGCTTTGGAGTGTTCTGGTGGCAGTATCTACCTTCTTGTCTGGGCAGAGGGGGCATAGCTGGTAAATCTGTGCCAGTCTTCCCCAGGTGTGTGTGTGTGTGTGTGTGTGTGTGTGTGTGTGTGTGTGTGTGTGTGTGTGTATGAAAATCAAATCTGATTGTGTGTGTCAGTTACTTGGAGCAAGGACACAGAGCACTGGTTTCATAGAGAGGGTGGTGGAAGTCTTTGGTGTGGGACACTCAGATGAGGACTCAACTCTACAGCTATTTCAGTAAGGAATCTTATTTGGAGCCTGGAGTGAGAGGGAAACCCAGCCCCAGGACAGGAGTGTGTTCCCTGTGTGCTCATAAGGGAAACTGTGCTTGGTGCAGAGAGCTGCATCTGGAAATACTGTGTGTATCTATTTTTTTCCCCGAGTGAACATCCCTCCTCGGTGTCTGTGGTGAGGATTGAGACTCCTTAATCACTGGTCCAAAGGAAGGACGTCATGTTGGTGAGCAGTGGTGTAGATATTAATTGAACTTCTGTAGGCGGTTTTCACTGAAGGTATGTGTACTCTCAGCAGCCACAAGATAAACATAAGTTTCATTTTCACAACAGTTTTACTTATTTTTTGTTAGTTCGGTTTAGTCAGGGAATACAGGAAAAAATGTCAGCAGAGGATTATGGCAAGCTGACAAAGAACCAGTTGGCCAAGGTTTGTGAAGCCAAAGGACAGCTGCATGCCAACCTGACTAAAGAGGAAATGATTTCAGCTTCAGTCACAGCTGTAGCCCAGACCAGCAACCAGGAGGATAACCAGTCTGTTGATGGGGATTTTCAGAAACAAAACAGTTCACCTTTTCCTCAGAGGACTTAAAAACCTGTCTGGAGTTAGAGACTTCAACTGGAGGCCAGACATTTGGAATTTGAATCAGCAGAGAGACTGTGGCAGGCAGAACAGAAGGAATTAGAATTGGCAGAGAGACTGCGGTATTTGCAGGGTGAAGAAAATTAGAAGCAGCATCAACATAAGAGAGAGATACTGACTCTTTGTCAGGGTCATGGAGGTAATGAGGAAAGGAATAACTAAACTCCAGAACCAATAAAGGTCAGTAAATTTCTTCCACAGTTTACAGAGGGTGATAATTTTGATAGTTTTGTTCATATATTTGAAAGAGTATGTAAACCATATAATGTTGACCAAGGTCTCTGGATACGATTCCTGACTCCCTTACTCCATGGTAAAGCTATAACTGGTGTTTTTAAATTTGTCTGATACTGATAGTTTAAACTATGATAAAATTAAACCATTTTTATTGGAATGTTTTTTAAGTTAACACCTGAAGCTTACAGAAAAAAAATTTTGTGAGCATAGAGGCAAGGCAGATGAAAGTATATGTGATTATATTGCTGAATTAAACACTATTTTATAGGTGGGTAAGTGAGTGTCAGGTCACCACCTTTGAAAGGCAAACAGACCTTTTGGTGAGGAAACAAGCCCTTAGTACTTTGCCTGAGGACATGAGAATCTGGTTGGCAGACCAGGAGTGTAACTCTGCAGATGAGCTGGGGAGAAAAGGGGATCTCTACTTAGCAAGCAGGGTATCACTGTACAAGAAGGGGATACCCAGTGCTGCACATGGATATAAGGCATCCCATGGTGGGTAGCCTAAACCACCCCAACAGAGTCCACAAGTAGCAAGGGAAGCCACTAGTTCAGGTACACGGCCAGGATTAGATGTTTTAAATGTAACCAGTGGGCCATGTAACATACAGATGTCCATGGAAGCAAGGCAGGGAACAAAAGGTGGAGGAGCCAGCAAGTGGGAATAACAGTATGCCAGTGGTGAGTTGTCTGGAGACAACAGGGTTACCAGACTATAACCGAAGTTTATATCCTATCTTAGTGGATGGAAAACAGGCCACTGCTAAGAGAGGCACAGCCTCTGACATAACTATTTTGAAGCCTGCAGTGGTTAAAGAGGAGCAGTACTTGTTTGGGCTGTCCACGCCAATCAGATCTTTAGGAGGAACCCCATTCCAAATGTCTTTCGCCAGGGTTCACCTTGACTGGGAGGGTGGAAATGAAAGTAAGCAAGTAGGTGTGTTTGAGGATATCCCTGATAGGGAATGATTTTGATAATGCAGTACCTTGTGTGCATGCAGTTACACACAGTCAGGCTTGGAGACAGGCATGTGGGTGTGGTAGGCTGGGGGAGACCCAGACAGACCCCACACCTGAAGCCAGGGCTGCTGAGGTGACTGTTTCCGGGAGGTAGCTACCCTGTAGCAGTGAGTCTGAAGGTGAGCCACAGCTGCTGGTAGGCACTGATGTTCCCTTGGACAGAGTGATTGCAATGACAGAGGTGAGTGGTAGTACCCAGGCTCACAGTGAGGCACAGCTGTCAGAAGATATGAGACTTCCTGTGGAAGGGGAGCTGGGTAGGGTCACAAAGGTAAAGTTGAGACAGATTCAGCTCTCGAACCCTACATTAAGAGGCTTGAGGGATGTAGCTAAGGAGGCACCTGATTCTCAAGGAAAAGGGGAGTCTGTATACTGGAACAAAGGGTTACTGTATAGAGAGTGGACCCCTGAGGGAAGGCTACAGGGTGAGGTAATACAGCAGTTTGTAGTGCCCAGAGCCTACTGTCTGACTCTTCTAGCCATAGCCCATGACATTCCTTTTGCAGGTCATATGGGCATAAAGTGTACCAAGAGATGTATTATGCAGAACTTTTATTGGCCTGGGATTGCAAGGGATGTAAAGGTACTGCAGGATCTGTGAGCAGTGCCAAAATGTAGGCAAGGAAGGAGACAAGGTCGAAGGCCCTTTGATGCCTTTGCCTGTGATTGAGGAGCTGTTTAAGAGGGTAGCCATGGATATTGTGGGGCCTCTGAGTACCCAAAGTTCCACAGGGAAGAAGTATATGCTGGTGGTAGTAGAATATGCTACTAGATACCCTTAGGCGGTGGCTCTGTCTTCCATAGAGGCAGAGAAAGTGGCAAATTCTTTGTTAGAGATTTTCAGCAGGGTAGGTTTCCAGAGAGAAATACTGACTTACAGTGGTGCCAATTTCATGTCAGACCTGCTGGCTTGTCTGTGGGAGCACTGTGGGGTGAAACAGCTAAAGACCACGTCCTACCACCCCCAGACTAATGGTCTTGTGTAGAGGTTAAACTCTGCACTAAAGACCATGCTACGGGCATTTGCAGACATAAGAGAGACTGGGACAAATATTTGACCCATCTGCTGTTTGCATACAGAGAGGTACCTCAGGAATCCATAGGTATTTTTACCCTTTGACTTGTTGTATGGGTATAGGGTGAGGGGGGTCTTTAGATTTGATTCGTGATGAGTGGTAGGGTGAGTGTGAATCCCACAAGGAGTCTGTTGTGGCATAAGTTTTAAACCTCAGTACAAGGCTTAGGGAGCTCATGGGCTTGGCCCAGGAGAACCTGGCAGGAGCCCAACAGCAGAAAAAGGTCTGATATGACAGGAATGCTTGAACCCAAGAGTATACTGTGGGACAGCAGGTTATGGTGCTCATTCCTGTCAGACACAATAAGCTGAAGGCAGCTTGGGAGGAACTGTTCAAGGTGGTAATGAAGTTCAGTGATGTTAACTACATGGTAAACCTGCTATGCAGGAGGCTGGGGCACAAACTGTATCATGTTGACATGATGAAGCCTTAGCATGGTAGGGCGGTCCTTGTGCTGAGTATTTCCAATGGGTGACAGGAGGAGTCTGAGGGGAATCTGTGGCTACATCGAGCCAGCCAGCAAAATACCAATTTACTTAGGGGAGCCTAGGGTTACAGGTATATGACATGACAGTGCAGCACCATAATGGAGTCAGCAATGCCAGTGCAGATAGGTTCTCAAAACAGGGTATGGGTAATGTATTCCCAAACAGGCTTATTCCACTCAAGCAAAGTTTCTCAAGGATCACTTGAAAAACTAGTTTGAGTCTTCAAATGGGAGAGAGATGTGATGATGTGAGGTTTTGCCAGCTATGCCAGGAGAAGTAAGGCAGTGGATATGTAACATATGCAAGCATAGCTAGCTGGAGGTTTGTAAATAATTATGTTGTTTGTATATCAAACTGATTTGTACAGGTGCTTATGTTGAAAAATGTATTTGTAAAGATGCTTGTGTTAAAAGTGTGCTAACAGTGGGTCCTGCTGGTCAGAAAATAAATACACCTGTATGTCAGACTGTATTGTAACTGTTGAAATGAATATATAGTAACAGAGGATACTGGAAGAAAAGATATTAATCTCAGTCCAGCTAACTTTGAAAAATATAATAAAAGCCACTCCACCACTTCACCACACAATTAATAAATGTATAACCAAACAGCAAGAAGCAGGACCACACAGGAAAAAGGTTTGAATTTTTTATTCTACCACTGGTACCTCGGCCATTCGCCTTCAACGGATAAAACACAGTGCTAAACAACCAACACTTATATACAGGTTCAAACCCCAATCAATTCAATTTAACAAACTACTTAATTAGTTATACAATGCATTTCAATTTTTAAAGTGCCACAAACACATTTTCTAAAAGCAACCAACATATGCATTGAATATAACTTACTTTTCAAGTTTCATCAACATTTTAAATAACCTGCATAACATTAATTCACTGCGTGTTCCCAGACGTGAAACAACTTGTCCGTAGTTCATGTCTTTACACTAGCTCTCATAAAGCTTTAAAAGGTTGCACATGGGGGGATTAAGGGTGCTTTTTCTATGAGCCCACTAATATTGTGTTGTATTTTTTTAAAAATGCTTTAAATTCAATGCTCTAGTAAAAGTAAAAGTTTAACCAATAGATTATGCAAAAGTTAGTTCTATTGTACAAATTGGAAGCCTTTGGTAAAAATGTCAAAGGCCAACATGCCAACATGTCTTTAAGTAAAATTGTAAATGCAAATTATTCATTTTATTCATTTTGAACACACAGTACAGTTAGATATTACAAACCAATGATGAATTTAATTTAAGATTTTGAGAAACAAGAAGAAATCCTTTGTTAGAAAAGAAAGAGGCCGTAGTTTTTCAGAAAAAACATAGCAACATAGCACTACACTTAACAATGTACCATGGTACTTTTAAATGAATGTGCAAACAATGCTGCTTAAACAAAAACACATTAGTATTTAAACAAAGTTAGTTATATTTAAAAAAACATTCAGGTCACAATTTTGCAACCATCAAGGAGTACAATTTGCAAACAATTTGCTTGAGTGTTACATTTTACATTTGCTTGACCTGAAGCTAGAAACGAATATAAAAAGAAAGTTAAGGATATAGACAATATGAACATATCACCCATACTATATACACAAAAGATAAAGACCCACCTAAACTCTGAACAAGTTGTTCCAAATGTCCCAGCTACTTTAAGTTTTTCATTGGGAGTCAGGGAAGGAATCCAAGGACCAGCTGGAGCAGGGAAGGCAGCGATGCTGAGGCATGAACTGGCAGCAACGAGACAGCTGATAGGACCAGCCTCAGGCCTGACGCTACGTTAGAGTCTGTATTTTTATAATGTTTTTAGTATCTATTGTTAAATTGTTAGTAGTTACTGTTTTTTTAATTTTGCTGTAGTTCATAGTATATTTTCTTTTTTTTTAGTAACACATCTCTTTTATTTTTACTTCTTTTAGCATATAATTTACTTTTTGGTAAGTTTTTTATATACTTTTTTATATCTTGGATGTTTTTATTTGGATAGGGCAATTTATTTATATATTTATTTATCAGGCTGATGTATGATATGCACACTAATAATTTGTATAAGAAATATTATATTTTGCACATATAAGATCTTTTTCACTATACTGTTGTGAGTTTTTCTTACTGTGTGGAGTAGACTGAATTTTTCATCTGAAAACTCTTGTTTTTTTTTTCATTTTTTCATGCTTTCCAATTACATTGCATGTGACTCAGCTATTTAAGCACAGTGCTTCCAGTTCCTCCGGTTTGTTTGCATGATGAAAAAATTGCTTTTGTCCAGGCGAAAGCTGGAGTGTCATTGTGTTGACAGTGTTCTGTAAAGTTGTGATTAAACCAAGCTTGTTGCTTAGTTGAACTGTGAAGGATTCAATTTGGTATTAAACCTGTTTCTGGTTTGTTTTTAAAAATTAATTCATTTTGGACATTTTAATTAATTTTAATTATTCTTTAAATATTTTTGAAAACATTTGAATTCAAAACTTCTAATAAGCATGTTAATTCACAAGTTTACTTCAAGGTTAAGACCCCTAGGAAATAATGTTCCATAATTAAGAATAAACTTACTTTCTAATTCATTCAGCTTTTTCACTATATCACCCTGTCTAGATAAAACAGGTTGTGCCAAAATACTAAAGAAAAAAGAACAGACACTGCCCCCATGAATGTTCACAAAATGCTCTGCCACTGGACTCCTCATATTCCCATTATTGATGTCCCTCAAATGCTCCATAATCCTGACCTTCACTGGCCTTTTAGTTTGACCAATATACCATTTTACATTAGCACAACCACATCCTACAATATAAACCACCCCACAAGAGTTGCAACTGAGGTTACTTCTACAGGTGAATCTTTTCCCATTAATGCAAGTGCCAGAAATATTTTTAATATGGCTACATACTTTACAGCATCTACAAGCAAAAACACTTATTATAGACATATTCAATAATTCCTTTAAATTGGAATAACACCCATATGAAAATTTAACAAATTTCGGAAACAAATTTCCTACTACCATATCTTCGCAAATAATATACCAAAGATCCAAAATCGCTTCTCTCATCAATTCTGAAAAACCTGAATACCAAGAGACAAAGAACAACACTTTCTCATCAGAAGCATTAGTGACCAAATGCTTGTTTGTGATAAATTTGTTATTTCTCTCACCTGTATTCTTATGCCTTTTTCCTAGTGCCTCATCATAAGCCTGACATAAGTGTTCCTCCTTGTACCCCCGCTCCATAAGTCCGTCCCTTGCTTCCATTACAAACTTAATTTTAAATTTTTCCTCAGAAGAATTTCGAATGATTTGCTTAAACTCACCCAAGGGTAAAGATTTCACCAGGAAGGGGGGGGGGGGTGCATACTGTCCGCATGCAAGAAATTGTTGACTGATGCATTCTTCCTGAAGGGTTTATACTGAATTCTCTAATTATTATCCACATAAAGTACTACATCAAGAAATTGTATACAAGATTCACCTTTTTTCATAGAAAATTTCAAACCATGATTATTTTGATTCAGCACTTTAAAAAAATAAATCAAATCCACTAGCATCACCCCTACACAAAAAATAAGGTCATCTATAAATCATTTGTAAACTATAACATTCTTTTTGAAAAATTCAGAACAATAAATGAATATTTTTTCAAAGTACCCCATATACAAAATAGCATAAGTTGGGGCATAAGAAGCCCCCATAGCTGTTCCCTTATGCTGCAAAAATACCTCACTTTCAAATTTGAAATAATTATGTGTTAAGCAGAATTCAAGCAGCTAAGTGACAAAAGCAGTTTTGGGTCCATCACTCATAATATTCCAAATGGCTTCCAGACCCTATTTTGTCTGAATGTTAGTATAAAGTGAATTAACATCTACAACCACCCAATAAAAATCATCTTGCCATTCCACTACACTAACCTTCTTGCAAAGTTCTTGAGTATTAGTAACATGTACAGGCACTTTATTTAAATATTTCTTCAACAAAGAACCTAAAAATAAACCTACATTTTGCAAGTATGACCCCCACCCCTGAAATGATGGGCCTCCCAGGTGGGTCAGTTATATCCTTGTGTATCTTAGGCAAGGCATAACAAATTGGGTCATAAGGTTTTGCAACAAATAACTTCCTAACATTCTCCCTAGTAAAGAAGGCCAATCTCTCCCCTCTTTCCAAAAGTTCCAACAACCGTGCATTATATTCATTGACTGGATTACAATTTAGTTTAATATAATTTTCCCTAACATCTAACAAATCATAAACCATTTTCTTATACTTTTGTCTACTCATGAGGACCCAATTGCCCCCCCCTTGTCTGCCTGTTTAAACAAATAATCATTCAAATTTCCTCTCAACTTGTTTAAACACTCCCATTCACTTTTCGTAATATTTTAAATTTTTGTGCTCTTTACAAATACTTGATAATCATGTTCAATTCTCCTCAATAGCATTTGCTCAAAAAGAATTACAGCAGAGGAAAGTTTAGGTGGCATAAAACTACTAACAATAGGTAAATGGGGTAATAGCAATTTCCCATACCCTGTGGAAAAACCCTCAGCTTCCAAATTAACATCAGAACAATTTTCCTGTAAAGAATCATCATAGTAAGAAACAAATATGTCAGAAACATTTTCTTCAGCTGTAGGGTCATCATAAATAGAAACATTCAGAAGCGGATCATCCTCAGCTATCCCATTCCCATCATTTTCAACATTCCTTCTTTTGTCAAAATATACAGCCAAATGCAATTTCCTACAAATTTTTTTCACCTCCATCAGTGTATCTGCCAATGGTGGTACTTTAAAATGCACAAACTTTATGCCTTTCATTAACAAAAGTATAGCTGAATCGCTCAGCTGCATATCTGACAAATTAATTATTTTTAAAACATTTGATTCTTCAGATATACAGTCACTTACATTAAATACATTAGAATTACATGAGTCCAATCCAGAGCTGGCTACAACATCAGAAAAAATAACAGCACCACGTTCGCCGTTCACGGGTTCAGAAAACAAACTCAACTATCCTTCTTCCCCATGTATCGACCCTTTCTGGACTTTCCCTGCTGCTGAACAGAAGCCCCAGCAGCATTATTTTCACCTTCTTGTGGTTGCAAAGAGTCTGAAAAAGTCTCACCTTCTGTGGTTTCAAACGAAACACTTTTTTTGGAGGAAATATCCAACGAAGAAGCTGAAGAATCACGCAATGATACCGCTTGACCACCATTCTTCCTATTCAACTTATTTCGCATTGTACGTGAGCTACGTTGCCAGCCAAAGACGGAACCATTATGAAAATCATTAATGTCACGGAGGAGCTTCTTTTTCTAGCAGTCACCTCCAGTTCATATTCACCCATTTTGTTATTAAACTCATTCATTTTCTTTGAGAAAAGCTCCCCAGTTACAGACATATGCAATTTCTGTTGTAAATCAACAATTTGCTGTTGAAGTTTCTTGCCATTTCTGTTATTTCTTTTCACTAACACACAAATCCACCCTAAGATGCATTCAGTTGGCACTTGCTTCCACCCCTGCAGTAGATCCTGCTCATCCTCAGCAAAATTACCAGCTGGCAGTTTGTCAATTCTCAAACCTCTCGGTGTCACCTTCATACTGAGATACTTCTCCAACAGTTTGGTATCAAAATAAAGATTCAGTTCTTTAACCATAAGTCTCTCAAGTTGTATAAACTGAAAATTACAATCCATCTCACCAGTAGCTTGCCAAAAATCATGATTTGCCAGCTTCGCCTAATGTTCTTTAATAAATTCAGTGAATAACAGCTTATTAACATCCATTGGGGTTCGAAATACCCCTGGAACTGCATCTGCTCCATCCAAAGACGTAATAAAAACCACTCCACCACTTCACTACGCGAATAATAAATGTATAACCAAATAGTAAAAAGCAGGCCCACACAGGAAAAAGGTTTGAATCCGTTGAAGGCAAGTGGTACCAGTGGTGGAATAAAAAATTCAAACCTTTTTCCTGTGTGGTCCAACTTTGAAAAATAGTCTGAAATTAAATTACCTGGTGTAGGCCATAAAGATTGTATCTTACAGTTCTGACTGCAGCCTGAGACAAAATGTCTGTGAAAACCAGGACTAGGCATCCTATCCTATTTTCCTTAGGTCTGAACTTATTGCTACCCTGGAAGGGTGGATGTTTTTGAAATGGTTTTATAATTTCCAGATGGTACAACACATCTTAGCAAAGCTTAATGTTTGTGTATTATGACACATATGTGCTAGATTCTGGTTCAGTTTCTAGTAAGGGGGGTAGTATGGGAACCAGAGTCAGATGAGTATGTGATGTCATTCTGTAATCCAGCACTGAAATGATGTTTTAATACTAGATGAGACAGAAGTCTCAGGGCAGTCTGTTTTTGAAACTTGATAAAGAAGGATCACTCACCCACTTCATCTTCCCTTGCTTTGGTAAGTAACCAGGGAATAGTAATTCTTTAGATCGGTCAGGAAAATATAGTGAGATTGTACTGATGTTCTTCTCTTCACATGTTGCAATATTCATAACAGTAGGGAGGTTGCTGCCTGCAGCGCCGATATCTGGCCAGTAAACCAAAGTCTTGCTTCAGGAGGGTACATGTAATGTCCTGTGCTAGGACCATAAACTGACACAGGCTATAAAAGTGATGTCTGCATGCACTCTCTTCAGAATTTTTCTGCCGCAGTGAATGTCGAAGTCCAGTTCGTAAAGCAGATCGCTAATTCAGATGACTGCTACAAAAGACCACCACAGATAAGTACTCTGTGGGGTTTTCATTGTTTCCTTTTGTTTTTTTGCTAATACATACATGTACACTAGAAAGGGGAAGTGTGCCTGTGGGAGACGGATTCCTCACAAGGACTCGCACAATAAGTGTGTATTCTGTTTAGGCAAGGCGCACAACCATACGTCTTGCCTTATTTACAAGTCATTCATCCCAAAAACCCTTCACAGCTGTTTGGCCTCGCTTAAACTTTATTTAGAAAGTCAGAGCCTCCGACGTCTCACGCTTGGTATGTAGGGAGGAGCAGGCCAGTCCGAAGGGCCACCAAGGAAAAAGACCAAGAAAACCAGGCCTGATTCCCATGCTGCGCCTCAGGTGTCAGGGGAGATTCTTGAGGCTGATGAAAGCCCGGGATGTCTTCAGACCCCCATTTCCTTACTTGGCCCAGGAACCATGATGGAAGCTGGACTGGCGGAAACCTCTTGTACATCTGCTGAGACAAATCAACCATCAGCTCCTGATGGTGGAGGGGAATCACGACTCATTCAGTCGGAGGGCCCTCCTCTTGTTCCTCCATCCATCCAGACATCGTCTCTCTTTCTTTCTCTACAGTCTATTCCAATGAAGAGAAAACAAAAAGAACCACAACCTGTTCCAGGTAGGGACATTTTCTCTGAAAGCTTGTTTAAAGCATTCCAGGCCCTGCAGACTCAACAGAAACCTACTGTTTCTCCTACAGGACCCCCTTTGTTTGTGTCAGAGGAAGAGCCTTCCTCAGATGAAGATTCTGTGACCTATGAATCTCAAATTGATTCACCCAAATACTTTATTACCTCAGAGGAAGAGGATCCCATTACCCCAGAGGCCCCTGGGAAGAATTCACCTTTGGTGATACGATCTCCCTCATGAGGGAACATTTTAAGTGGCAGGCCTCAGAGGTCTCAGACAATAAGAAAAGATACTTTGACCTGCTGCAGATGGAACAGCCATCTCCTTCAGCTATGACCCTTTGCTCCCTGCCTTCCAGGATGCCTTCTTAGCCACCTCTCAGACTCCAGATTCACAACCACCAGCATCTAAACGTCCTGACCATTTTTATAAGGTCCCACAGGATACTCAGTTCCTCTTTAGAAATCCACCAGCAGACCCTACTGTTATTGCAGTCTCTGCAGATAAGACATCTAGGCAATTGCCTTCTTCTACCCTCTATCCTACTGATAAAGACAGTATATTTATGGATAGACTATGGAAAAAGGTGTATACCTTCTCTACTCTTGCTATAAGAGCCTTGAAGTACCAAACCCACATGGTTAGGTATGTCTTGGACACTATTGCTAAGGTTTCCACCCTACTCTCTGAGGTCCCTGAACCCAACATTAAAACTCAGCTTAACAACCTACAATCCACAGCATCCTAAGTAACTAGGCACTCCATCTAGTGCAGTTATGATACTGTGGAAGCTATATCCAAATCTTCTTCTTCTGGCTCAGTACTAAGGTGCTACTCCTGGATGAGACTTCAGCCATTCCCCTTAGATGTACAAACAAAGCTGCTTGATGCCCCACTGGACAATAAAGTGCTAGCTGGCCAAGCCTCAGCTGAACTTCTTAAATTCCTTCAAGAGAAGGGAAAAGAACTACGAAACCTAAAATACTTTACTGGTATCTTCCATTCCCAGATACCACAGAAACTATCCTCAGAAAATGTCCTTTGTCAGAAGGCAATCTTCCCACACAGCTCAGCAGACAGAGGGATGCAGGCAACTGAGGAAAACCTCTGCCCCAAGGTTTCCCTCCACCCCTTCCACTGCCCCCTTTCAGAGCCAGTCTGATCAATTCAGATCATCTCTGTTGTGACTTAACCATTACTAAATCAAAACACCCCACTGTCCCTTCACCTCACCCTCTCCCTACTCTTCTGACGAAAGATTACAACAGAAAGATGGGTACTTTCCATCATTCAGAGGGGTTACTTTATGACTTGGTGGATGTTACCCCCTTCCAGGGAATCCTTCAACCTCCAGCAAACCAAGTCCACCTCTTCTCCACTATCATTCAGCAACTACTAGCCCAGGGCACCATAGAACAAATAACAGCCACCCAAAGAAACAAAGATTTTTACTCAAGAATGTTTTTGGCACTAAGGAAAGATGGCCCATGGAAACCAGTCCTGGATCTGTCTTTCCTAAACCTGTTTCTCAAGGTACCCAGCTTCAAAATGATCACCTTACCTTCGCTCCTTCCACTCATTCCCACTCAGGCCTACATGGTGGCCTTGGATTTGAAGGATGCATACCTCCACATTCCCATTCACCCAGACTACAGGACATTCCTCCACTTTGCAGTAGGTTCCTGGCATTTTCAGATGTTCTTCGTGTTTCACTATTGCAGTAATTACATTTGGGTAATCTGCTGGCAGGTTGCCCTCAGTCAGCCTGAATTCCAAAGTCTTGGGTCCTGCGTCGGTTGCTGTCTTCTCTTCCATGACATCAGGTCATCAGGGGTATAAAACATGCAGCCGACGCCATTTTCTTTGTCTTTCTTGCCGCGCGGTGCCCGAAGCAGAAGCATTTCGCAAGTGCCGGTTGGCCGACTACTGAAATATTCAAGTTTGAGTTTCAGAACCGAAGTTTTCACTAAAGCTAAGTACCCCATTGGGGAAACTTTTTTCTTGCTTTTTACCGATGCCAGAAAAAGTTAATAATTGTACTACTTGTGAGAAGCAAATACCTCATAAGGATTTCCATTTATACTGTATTCCTTGCCTAGGCCCTGATTTGTGCTAGATTTAACCAACGCACTATTAAGCGTCGGTATATTTGTGCATCAAAGTATTTTGGAAACAGATTTAACTACCCAAAAATGTCGCCGGATAGCAATCCGACTACCGGAGTACATAAAAAATGCAAAGAAAAGGACAGAGAAAGGCACTCGAGATCCAAAACCAAAGACGAAGCTTCTCCTAAGTCAGTCGTCGGTTCGCCAGTAATCAGTGAGGCGCCTTCGCAGCCCCTGATACCCGCTACCTTCGAGTCGCAGGCCTCTACCGACACCCATGTGGAGTCCGGCATGCCACAAGATACTCAAGGTATTGGACCGACGAATGTATCTCCCACAGATGGATCCGGAGCCGCTGAGCAGGCACTGGCTTCTGAGGGTGTATTCAGACCTCAACATTTGTACATCAAACCGACGACAGATGCAAGACCAAAGACAAAAGCAACTTCTAAACCTAAAAACCCGACGCATGAGCCATGTGCACAGGCCTCTATGCCTAAAAAATAGATGATCAAAATGGCTGAAGACCTCATTACCTTGATCAGGGGTACCCATCCCCCTCCAGATAAGAGGCCTAGGCAAGACACTGATTATGATTCTTCAGATCAGGTTTCTATTTCTTCTGATCAGGAAATATCTATACCTCCCTATGAGGATTCTGATGCTGAGGAGTCTATTCCATCTGCATCTCCTCCTGAGGATTATTCATTTGGAGAAACCTTGCATACTTTGGGGGATCATTTTCACTGGGAGAGTCAAGACTTCTCAGAATCAAAAAAGAGGCTCAAGGATTTCCTTCTACTCCCTCGGCACAAGCCTTTAGCCATTCCCCCTGTTTTAGACATTGTGGATGATGTGTTTTCGGAGTCAATCTTGACCCCTGAGTCCTTACCTCCGGCTCCCAGTAAGCCTGACAGATATTACAGAGTCCCCGACTCACATAAATTTTTATTTAGAAACCCTGCTGCTGATCCTGAAACTATTTCACAGGGTCCAAAGGGAGTTAAGGCCTCAACAGCAAAAAACCCCACCCCTCTGACAGGGATTCTAGGGCACTAGACAGATGCGGAAAAAAAGTTTATACATCTGCAACCTTGGCAATCAGGACCTTAAATTGTCAATTTCATATGCTCAAGTACCAACAACATGTTATGGGATTGCTGAAACAGAAAATTATGTTGATTTCAGAATGTGCAGAAAATAAAGAATTGCAGGAATTATTGCATGCAACTAAACAAGTTGGAAAGCATACTTTGCAATGTGGTTTTGATTCTTTAGAGGCCTCCTGCAGGGCCGCAGTTACTGGATCTGTGATTAGGAGGCATGCCTGGTTAAAGGAGCAAAATTTGCCTGATCATGTTAAAGCTAAATTGCTAGATGCACCTTTACAGCATAATTCTCTGTTTGGTATTAAGGCAGAAGAGGGTTTAAAGAAAATGGAAGACAAAGCTAAGTCAACGCAGACTGTTAAAGATTTCTTACAAGTGCAGCCTCCAAGATTCAGTAGACACTGGCCTACACAAAATTGGTCCTTTCCTGTGTCAGACAGAGCTCAAAGGGGCAAATCCAGATGCCCTAAGGGTTCCAGGTACCAGGCTCAAGACTCATACAGATCAAAGCAATGGGGCACATCCACCTCCAAATCTGGAGGAGATAAAGCGCAAACCTACAGAAAGCAATCCCAATGACTTCCCTCTGCCTACACCAAGCACTTATCTTTTGGCACCACCCAAAGGAGGAAAATTAGCACTTTTTGCTCAAAATTGGCAGTTAATAACCCAGGACAAGTGGGTACTAAACATCATATCACAGGGATACAGATTCCATTTCCACACTCTGCCAATGACAAATGGTTGGCCAAATCTGCCAAAAAAATCAATGGGCAGAGGCACAGAAACAGGTTACGTCCCTCATGGATATGGGGGCCATTCAGACAGTACCAGAACAGGAAAAAGGACAAGGTTTTTACTCAAGACTGTTATTGGTACCCAGAAAGGACAAGGCCTGGCGGCCAATACTGGATTTATCGATTTTGAACACATACCTGGACATTCCAAAATTCAGAATGCTCACTTTGCAGCAGCCTCTGTCCATGCTGGGCAAGAATGCTTGGCTGGTGAGTTTAGACCTAAAAGAGGCATACCCGCATGTCCCAGTAAGACAGTCATGCAGAAGATACCTCAGATTCAAGGCTGGCTTAATGCATTACCAATTCTCTGCACTGCCCTTTGGCTTATCTGCTGCACCCAGGGTCTTTACAAAGTGCCTGGCACCAGTAATTGCATTTTGCAAACAAAGAAGTATACAAATATATCCGTACTTGGACGACTGTCTCATTCAAGCAGAGAACAAGGACACTGTTTTACGACACCTGGCTTTTGTGAAAAGGCTTCTAACATGCCTAGGGTACACAATAAATGAAAAGAAATCACAACTGGTACCCTCTCAAAAGATAACATTCCTGGGTACAAGCTTGAATACAACTGCCCAGATGGCTTACCTCACGCCAGACAAACAAAGGCAATTGACTACTTACTTCAAACTGATGGTAACAAAAACCCAGTCTTCTGCAAGACAAATTCTGCAGGCTCTGGGCTTCATGATATCCTGTATCCTTCTAATAAGTGTATTCACTGTTGCAGTCCAGGTTACCCTCCCGCCATCCCCCCTGTCATTCTACAGTTTATCTTTCCTTCTCTATCTTCTACAACCTATGTGGTGTATTTGCTTGTAGATGAAGGTAAAGTTTATATTGATGTATGTATTTATGTTAATATATGTAATATTGCTATCTGTTTGGGGGCACCTAATATCGGGGGCAAGAATAACTAAAGAAAATGGCTTCGGCTGCATGTTTTATACCCCTGATGACCTGACGTCATGGAAGAGAAGACAGCAACCGACGCAGGACCCAAGACTTTGGAATTCAGGCCGACTCAAGGCAACCTGCCAGCAGATTACCCAAATGTAATGACTGCAACAGTGAATACACTCAAACATCTACATTTATGGTAAGTGTACACAACTGTACTTTCTCTGCCTTGCCGTTTGGGCTCTCCACAGCCCCTAGAGTATTCACAAACTGTCTAGCACCCTTCATTGCTCACTGCAGAACACAGGGTATACAAATATACCCATACCAGACGACCTTATGGTACTTCATCAAAACCACCAAGTCCTCTAAGAGCACCTAAGGCTAGGGATCAACACCCTAACCCAACTGGGGTTCACCATAAACAAGGAAAAGTCTCATCTGCAAGCCACACAAGACATAGTTTTCTTGGGATGCAGAATCAGAACAGAATTAATGAAAGCCTTTATCCCAGAACAAAGAATCCTGGATCTGGCCATCTACCTCAACACACTTATCAACCTTACTTCATTGCCAGCATGGGAATTCCTAAGGATGCTCAGACACATGGCATCCCTAATACCCTTGTTGTCCCTAGCAAGACTCCACATGCGAAAGATCCCATGGACCTTGAACAACTTATGAAGCCAACACTCCCATCATCTGGACACTCCTCTCTCACTACTCCAGTGTATGAAGACAGAACTCCAGTGGTGGATTTCTGCCATTCATCACAACCAGGGTATCCCACTTCAGGTAACTGCCCCCCTGCTAGAACTCACCACAGACGCATCAGACCTGGGTTGGGGTGCAGTACTACAGCACAATCAGAAACATCACTGTACAGGGGAAATGGTCCAAACTAAGACTAAAGGACCACATCAGTATCAAAGACATGAGGGCACTCCATTTGGCCCTACAAACCTTCAAAACAGCCCTACTCCCAGGAACTAGTGATCACAGACTATATGACTGTCATGTGGTACATAAACAAACAGGGGGGCGGACAAGATCCTATCCTCTGCAGCTTAGCCATCCAAATCTGGACTCTAGCAATGACTCTAAACATCCATCTAGTAGCAGTCTACATTCTCTCGACAGAGAATGCATTGAAGGAAGGAAATATTTTATACATCATCGTATTTCCTGTGATACGAAAACAGTAGTTTATATTGCTTTTTGCACATGCTGTCCAGCATTCTACGTCGGAAAGACGGACAGAAGGCTTAAAGACAGATTGTATCAGCACTTATATGCCATCAGGAATAAGAGACTTGATAATGCCCTTGCCAAGCATATCTGTTCTTTCCCTGGGCATGCTTTCTCTTTCATGGGGATTGACCACCTCCCTGTTCATCCTCGTGGTGGACCTAGTGCTCTTATACTTGAGACAAATGAATTGCTTTGGCAACTTAAGCTTAACGCTTTCTACCCTCCGGGGTTGAATGAAAGCTGTAATATTGCACCTTATCTCAAATTAAAATCGTATATGAGATAGTTGTCCCCTTTTTACTTTAAGAATCACATTTGCCTTGACACTTTTGATTTAGTCCTTTTTGCATTAGCCCACTATGTGTGGGTACAGTGTCAAGCCACTTGGTGGCACTGTTTCCTACCTTTTGTTGGTATTTGACCTAGCAAGGTTTGGCTTAGGTTGTTATATTTACACTTAGTACTTTTACTTAATTTTAAGGTCACACTTTAGATGTGGGTTGTCTACATCTTTGGAATTTATATTAACTTTTAGTAAAAAGTTATTCATTTGTTTTATTATGTCGTTCCCCTTTTTAAAATAATGTATACTTGGGAATGACTATTTAGCATTTTGCTTTTTAAATGTACATATAATTTTGTGACACTTGTTTCTTGTGTATTTTTATTTCTTAGGAAATATACTGAATTTTATTTGGGTTTGACTGTGTCAAAATATTGTGTCTTTTTGTATTGTCACAGTCTTTTAACTACATCAACAGTTTAGCATGTATTTAAACTATGCCTGAGGCTTTTTGCATTTTACTTCTTTAGTTTAATGCAGGCATCTTGTTGCATAATTTGTGGTTAATTGATAGCAGTTGACTTCAATTAACTTTTAGTATTTAACTGCTTGTGTTTGGTTGCCTTTGTATCCTCTGAAGAAGCCACCATATGTGTGTGGCGAAAACGCTGTGATTTTCTGTTTTAATAAATTGCGTTTAGGACTGTGAGGGCTTCTGCCTTGTTCTTTGGTTTCCTTGCTTTCAGACGTTTGTGGATTTTTTCAAGTGTTTGACAGAGAATGTCATGGCAGACTCTCTAAGTAGAACTCATTCACAAGTGGGATATTGCACAACTCGATCTGTTTGCCTCCTCCCAGAACAAACAGATGCCCAAATTTTGCACAAGGGCTCCACATCCACAAGCTTGGAAAGAAGACGCCTTCGCCTTTCATTGGGGGGAATGTTTTTCTATGTCTTTCCACCCTTCACTGTGATTCAGAAAGTTGTCCTCAAAATACAGAAGGACAAACCAAAAATCCTGTTTGTGACCCCCTTCTGGGCAAGACAGCACTGCTTTCTCCTTCTTTACCTGCTAGCCAAGAGCAATCACCACAGGTTATCCCACTGAATAGACTTGCTCACACAGAACAGGGGATCCCTACTCCACCCTCAAGTGAACAACTTGAAACTGACCTTATGGGTGATAGGGTTTAATCCCCTTCAGACACGTATGTACAGAGGACATACTCAATGTCCTGCAGGAGGCCAGGAAACTTAGCACCAGGAGAAATTACATCTCTAAATGGAAAATATTCTTCAGGTGGTGTCAGAGGAAAAACCAGGACCCTGTGACTATTCCTGTTCCTTTGGTCCTTTCCTATATGTGTGAGCTCCTTCATGCAGGACTAACTTACTCATCAGTTAAAGTCCATTTATCTGCCATCTCTGCCTGTCTGCCCATGTTACCACCACTGACTTCCAGATTAGAGGTCAAGCTGTTCCTCAAAGGGGTTCTTCATATCAGACCCCCCCCCCCAAAAGCCTATCCCTCCACCTTGGGACCTGAATTTTGTCCTAGAAAAACTCACGCTGTAAACCTTTGATCCAGCACATTCAGTAACCCTAAAACTGTGCACCCTTAAAACTGTACTACTAGTGGCCCTTACCTCTGCCAGGAGGGTATCAGAGATTCAAGCCCTATGGCCATCCCTCCTTACCTCATTTTCCACAAGGATAGAGTTGCCCTCAGGACTAATCCCTATTTCATGCCTAAAGTGGTTAATGAACTTTCATTAAACCAAACCATTAACCTGCCTGTTTTCTACCCTAACCCATAAAATGCTTCAGAGAGGACCCTACATTCTCTGGACGTACACAGACAACTGAGGTATTATTAAGACCAAACCAGCGTTATTAGGAAATCTGATCAGTTTTTCATCTCCTTCCCCCCTACGGCTCTAGGGAAGACAGTCCCCAAACAAACCATTTCCTCATGGATCTCTAAATCCATTGGAATATGTTACTCTGTCCATGGTAAAGCCTTACAGGGCCAGGTCAAATCACACTTTACCAGGGCAGCTGCTTCCTCAGCAGTGTTTTTCAAAGGGGTGGATTATGCCTCAATCCTAGAAGCTGCAACCTGGGCCTCAGTGCACAACTTCACAAGCATTACAAACTGGACTTAGCTTCCAGGGCTAGAGCTGGGTTCGCCAGGTCTATTCTTCAGGGTCCCATTGACCAAGGACCCCAATCTTCCTCCCAGGTTCATTGTACCTAAAAGCTTTGGCACTCTCCCTATTGTTATGAATACTGCAATGTGTGAATAGAAGGAAATAGAGTAATTGTGTAAGAACTTAACATAACCTTAGATGCCCTTCTCTTCCATGTTGCAATATTCAGACCCACCCCCCACCTGCTCGCTCTGACTCCCCAGCCTATTATACCTTACTGGCCTATGGACATATTTTCATCCTGTTGTCTTTCCTTTTAGCCGCTCCACTGATCACAGCCTAATAAGTACCCTTATTCTAGTCTACATGTGAATCTCTAGGGTCTGCCATCTTGGACGCTCCTTAAACCTCCAGGAGTACTAGTGTATGCGGCAGTCCAATCTGAAGAGAGTACTTGTAGATGTCACTTTTATGCTCTACCTCGGTTTATGGCCCTAGTGCAGGATGTCACACGTACCCTCCTGATATCCACATTATACCCTCACCCCTCCAAAGGAAACCACCGTAAAAAACTTCTCCTCGTGGATCTCTAAATCCATTGGAATATGTTACTCCGCCTATGGTAAAGCCTTACAGGGCCAGGTCAAATCACACTCTACCAGGGCAGCTGCTTCCTCAGCAGCATTTTTCAAAGGGGTGGATTATGCCTCAATCCTAGAAGCTGCCACCTGGGCCTCAGTGCACAACTTCACAAGCATTACAAACTGGACTTAGCTTCCAGGGCTAGAGCTGGGTTTGCCAGGTCTATCCTTCAGGGTCCCATTGACCAAGGACCCCAGTCTTCCTCCCAGGTTCATACCTAAAAGCTTTGGCACTCTCCCTATTGTTATGAATACTGCAATGTGTGAATAGAAGAACATAGAGTAATTGTGTAAGAACTTAGCATAACCTTAGATGCCCTTCTCTTCCATGTTGCAATATTCAGACCCCCCCCCACCTCCTCGCTTTGACTCCTCAGCCTATTATACCTTACTGGCCTGTGGACATATTTTCATCCTGTTATCTTTCCTTTTAGCCTCTCCACTGATCACAGCCTAATAAGTACCCTTATTCTAGTCTACATGTGAATCTCTAGGGTCTACCATCTTGGACCCTCCTTAAACCTCCAGGAGTACTAGTGTATGCGGCAGACCAATCTGAAGAGGGTACTTGTAGATGTCACTTTTATACTCTACCTCGGTTTATGGCCCTAGTGCAGGACGTCACACGTACCCTCCTGATATCCACATTATACCCTCACCCCCCCCCCAAAGGAAACCACCGTAAAAAAACTTCTCCAAAGCCAATTTTGGGCTTCTAAAAACAGAGTTGGCTAACTTCATGACACCATGCAAATGGAAAATAGGTGCATGACTGCTGAATCGTACACCAATGCACTGTATGAGCACATACACAAGTGCATGGAATGAGCCATACCAAACAGAACCAAGACACTCTCCTCCAAAAAAGGAAGCCGATCTGGTGGTCCCCCACCATAAATAAACTCTACAATAGAAGGAAAAAAATGTTGCAGAAAAGGGTGAAGTCCCAAGACTGGAAAAGCTCCCTTGTTAGCCTCATTAAAAAACTGAGATTCATCATCAAATCCTCTAAAGCTAGCTACGAAAACAAAATTGCTGCAGATTTTAAAGACAACCACAAGGCCTTCTATAGTTATGTCAAGAATCTATATGGCAATACTCAGATGTTCTTCGTTTTTCACTGTTGCAGTCATCACACTTGGGTTATCTGCCTGCAGGTACCCTCAGTCAGCCTGAATACCAGAGTCTTGGGATTTCTGTGTCAGATGCTTTCGCCTTATCCATGACGTCAGGTCATCAGGGGTATAAAACATGGAGCCAGTGCCATTACATCAGCTTTTCTTGGCACGCGGGAGCCTGAAGCAAAAGCAGTTCACAAGTGTTGGTCGGCAGCTACCTGAAATTTTCATCTTTAGAGTTTCAAACCTGAAATCCTCTAAAGTTAAGTACCCCGTTGGGGATCCTTTTTTCTTGCTCTAACCGATGTCAGCAAAAGTTAACAATTGTCTTGCCAGTGGAAAGCAAATATCTCACAGAGATTTTCATTCTTACTGTGTCACCTGCTTAGGCCCAGACCACGACGTCCCTCGCTGTCGGTTTTGTGCCTTGTTCAACACCCAAACTATTCATTGTCTGGCTATTTTTGTCTCTAAATTCTTTCGCTCTCGTTCTCCGTATTCTGAAATGGCATTGGTAAGCCAGCCGACTACCAACCTTCCGAAAAAATGCAAAGATAATGACAGAGACAGACCGCATAGGTCCAAAACTG
Organism: Protopterus annectens; assembly: GCF_019279795.1. Taxonomy (NCBI): domain Eukaryota; kingdom Metazoa; phylum Chordata; order Ceratodontiformes; family Protopteridae; genus Protopterus; species Protopterus annectens. The sequence goes on from NC_056738.1 coordinate 65,768,319, forward strand.
CTGACGACACTTCTGTTAAGCTAGTCACCAGTCTGCCGGTACTCAGTGAGGCACATTCGCAGCCCATGTTACCCGCTTCTACAGATTCACAGCCCTCTACTGAGACCCATTGGGAGTCCGGTATGCCTCGAGATGCTTCTTCGACTATGGAACCTGCGGATGTCTCTACCTTGGATGGGTCCGGAGCCGCTATGCAGGCACCGGCTTCTGAGGGTGTATTCAGACCTTCCGATGTTCGTATTAAACCGACTACTTCATTAATGACTAAATCTACCGAATTTCTCAGGCCCAGAGTTCGCACTCCGCCTAGGAAACTGATGACCAAAGCACATTCTCAAGCTCCCACGCCACAGAAGCAAATGCTTAGAATGGCTGAAGACCTTATTAATTTAATTAGGGGAAGCCTGCCTTCCCCCTATAAAAGACAAAGAATTGATTTTCCTTTAGAGTCTTCAGACCATGAGTCTGATGACTCTGACCCCTGTGATTACCAGGACATACCCTTATCTACCTATGAGGACTCTGATGCAGAGGAGTCAATTCCCTCAGCCTCACCCCAGAGGACCTTTCTTTTGGTGAAACCTTGCATACCCTAAGAGAGCATTTACGCTGGGAATGCCAAGACTACCCACAGTCCAAAAAGAGACTCAGGGAATGTTTAGACTTGCCTCAGCTTAGGCCTCTAGCTATTCCCCCTGTCCTGGATGTTATAGATGATGTCTTCATGGAATCCAGCCTTACCCCTTATACTTTACCACCTGCTCCTAGAAAGCCTGACAGATGCTACAGAGTACCTGACTCTCACACAGTTCTCTTTAAAAATCCCACTGCGGATCCAGAGACCATTTCCCAGGGACCTAAAGGTATTAAGGCTTCTACAGCCAAAAACCTTACCCCTTCGGACAGGGATTCTAGGGCTCTAGACAGATGGGGTAAGAAGGTATATACCTCTGGAACTCTTGCCATCAGGGCTTTATATTGCCAGTTTCACATGTTGAAGTACCAGCAGCATATTTTTGATCTAATTAAACAAAAAATGTTGTTATAAAAATAAAGACTTACAAGACAATGAATTCTGCAAACCAAGTTGGCAATCATGCTTTGCAGTGTGGTTTTGATGCCTTAGAAGCATCTTGCAGGGCTGCTGTTACTGGGTCTATTCTGAGAAGGCATGCTTGGCTGAAGGAACAAATCTTGCCAGACCATGTCAAGGCAAAATTACTTGATGTTCCATTAAACCAAGACTGTTTGGCTCAAAAGCAGAAGAAGTTCTTAAAAAGATGGAACATAAAGCTAAATCCATGCAAACTGTTAAAGATTTCTTACAGGTACAGCCACCTAGATTCAGTAGGCATTGGCCGTCAAAAAATTGGTCCTTTCCAGTCCCTTCCAGACCTTCTCAGCCCAAACCCAGAGTCAACAGACCACAAAGACTACAGTCTCAGGGTATGCACAGATCTAAACAATGGAGTGCTCCCTCCTCAAAAACAGGGAGTGGTAAGCCTCCGCCTATGGAAAAAGTTCAAAATGACTTGTCCTTAACCCTTCCCAACCATGCCCAGGTACTTGCACCACTAGGAGGAAAACTCGCCCTGCATGCAAAAAACTGGGAGTATATTACCCAGGACCGATGGGTCTTAAACATTGTATCCTAGGGATACAGATTCTATTTCCATTCTCTGCCAACCCCAAGCAGATTGCCAAACCTTCCTCCAAACCAGTGGACAGAGGCCCAAAAGCAAGTAATTTCTCTTCTCAGTATCAGGGCTATTCAACCTGTGCCAACAGAGCAAATGGGGACAGGGTTTCTATTCCAGGCTGTTCCTGGTGCCCAGGAAAGAGAACTCTTGGTGCCCTATTCTGGATTTGTCAACCCTAAACACCTTCCTGGTGGTACCAAAATTCAAAATGCTTACCCTCCAGCAGCTTTCTATGCTAGCCAAGGACTCCTGGCTAGTCATCCTAGACTTAAAAGAAGCTTGTCTGAACATCCCCATAAAGGAATCTTGCAGGAAATGGATGTGCCCCATTGCTTTGACCTGTATGAGTCTTGAGCTTGGTACCTGGAACCCTTAGGGCATCTGGATTTGCCCCTTTGAGCTCTGTCTGACACAGGAAAGGAACAATTTTTTTGTAGGCCAGTGTCTTCTGAATCTTGGTGGCTGCACTTGTCAGAAATCTTTAATAGTTTGCATAGACTTAGCTTTGTCTTCCATTTTCTTTAAAACCTCTTCTGCCTTAATACCAAACAGAGAATCATGCTGTAAAGATGCATCTAGCAATTTAGCTTTAACATGATCAGGCAAATTTTGCTCCTTTAACCAGGCGTGCCTTCTAATCACAGATCCAGTAACTGCGGCCCTACAGGAGGCCTCTAAAGAATCAAAACCACATTGCAAAGTATGCTTTCCAACTTGTTCAGCTGCATGCAATAATTCCTGCAATTCTTTATTTTCTGCACATTTGAAATCAACATAACTTTCAGTTTTGGCAATCCAATAAGATGTTGTTGGTACTTCAGCATATGAAATTGACAATTTAAGGCCCTGATTGCCAAGGTTGCAGATGTATAAACTTTTTTCCCCATCTGTCCAGTGCCCTAGAATCTCTGTCAGAAGGGGTGGGGTTTTTTGCTGTTGAGACCTTAACTCCCTTTGGACCCTGTGAAATAGTTTCAGGATCAGCAGCAGGGTTTCTAAATAAAAGTTTATGTGAGTCGGGGACTCTGTAATATCTGTCAGGCTTACTGGGAGCCGGAGGTAAGGAGTCAGGGGTCAAGCTTGACTCCGAAAACACATCATCCACAATGTCTAAAACAGGGGGAATGGCTAAAGGCTTGTGCTGAGGGAGTAGAAGGAAATCCCTTGAGCCTCTTTTTTGATTCTGAGAAGTCTTGACTCTCACAGTGAAAATGCTCCCTCATAGTATGCAAGGTTTCTCCAAATGAATAATCCTCAGGAGGAGATGCAGATGCTCATGGATATGGGGGCCATTTAGACAGTACCAGAACAGGAAAAAGGCCAAGGTTTTTACTCAAGACTGTTCTTGGTACCCAGAAAGGACAAGGCCTGGTGGCCAATACTGGATTTATCGATTTTGAACACATACCTGGACATTCCAAAATTCATAATGCTCACTTTGCAGCAGCTTCTGCCCATGCTGGACAAGAATGCTTGGCTGGTGACTTTAGACCTAAAAGAGGCATACCTGCATGTCCCAATAAGACAGTCGTGCAGAAGATACCTCAGATTCAAGGCTGGCTTAATGCATTACCAATTCTCTGCACTGCCCTTTGGCTTATCTACTGCACCCAGGGTCTTTACAAAGTGCCTGGCACCAGTAATTGCATTTTGCAGACAAAGAAGTATACAAATATATCCTTACTTGGACGACTGCTCATTCAAGCAGAGAACAAGGACACTCTTCTACAACACCTGGCATTTGTGAAAAGGCTTCTAACATGCCTAGGGTACAAAATAAAGAAAATAAATCACAATTGGTACCCTCTCAAAAGATAACATTCCTGGGTGCAAGCTTGAATACAACTGCCCAGATGGCTTACCTCACGCCAGACAAACAAAGGCAACTGACAACTTACTTCAAACTGATATCAACAAAACCCCAGTCTTCTGCAAGACAAATTCTGCAGGCTCTGGGCTTCATGGCATCCTGCATCCTTCTAATTCCATATGCAAGACTGCATATGAGGAAACTTTAATGGTACCTAAAAAGTTTATGGAGTCAACATTCACACAGTCTGGAAACAATGATTCCTCTCATTCCCTGCCTGCAACAGGAGTTCCTATGGTGGGCAAAGGTCTGATACCAAAATATGGGATGGCCCTTCACTCTACCCCCTGCCAGCCAAACCTTAACAACAGACGCATCAGATTATGCCTGGGGGGCCCACATGGCAGGAAGATGCATTCAGGGCATATGGGCACCAAATCAAATGCATCTACGTATCAACCAGAAAGAGATGCTAGCTGTTCAGAATGCCCTAACAGCCTTCAAGGACTTACTTCATCCAGGAAAACTACTGATAAAGACAGACAGCACCGCAATCATGTGGTATATAAACAAGCAAGGGGGCACACACTCATACCCTCTTAGCAGATTAGCCATGTCACTGTGGCACACAGCTTTGACTTACCAAATACATCTTCAAGCTCAATTCCTGCAAGGAAAACAAAACACTCTGGCAGACGATTTAAGCAGAAACCTTATGGATCCTCATGAGTGGAAACTAAATCCACAAGTCTTCAGCATGATAAGAGAGAAATGGGGGAGCCCAGACATAGATCTATTTGCCTCTCCTCAAAATTATCAACTGAAAAGATTCTGCACAAGGACTTATCACAGACAAGCATGGAAAGTGAACGTCCTATCCTTCAGTTGGAAAAACCTATCAGTTTACACCTTTCCTCCTCTGCCTCTTCTACCCAAGGTCCTCTTGAAAGTCAGACAAGAGAAGCCAAAGATAATATTAATTGCCCCGGACTGGCCTCGCCAATACTGTTGCCCAATCCTAAGGAACTTGTCTCAATACCCAGCTTGGACCTTGCCTCAAAAACTACAACTACTGTCCCATCAAAACAATCAGATCCTGCACAATCAGCTACAGACTCTGAACCTGGCAGCATGGCTAATCCTGTAATCATACAAACGACACCTCTCAGTAAAGCTGTGATGGATATCATTTTGGAAGCCAGAAGGCCTAGTACTAGAAAATCTTATGCTGACAAATGGAAGAGATTCTGTGCTTGGAATCAAGCACAAGGAATTGATACAGCAAAACCACATATTCCTCAGATATTACAATACTTAACTGAGATGCTTGACAAGGGCCTATCTTTCTCATCAATCAAAATCCATGCCTCTGCCATTTCAGCTCATTACAATACAGAGCCACCAGTCGTTTCTCATCCTTTACTAAAGCAGTATCTTAGAGGAGCCAAAAATTTAAGGCCTCCTAGAAGATCACCATTACCTGCATGGGACCTCAATTATGTGTTGGAAAAGCTCACCCTGCCTCCATTTGAGCCAGCTGCTACCACTGATATAAAGTTCTTATCATGGAAGACAGTGCTGCTATTAACAATTACTTCAGCAAGAAGAGTTTCAGAGCTACAGGCCCTCATGGCTGTAGAGCCTTTTATCATATTTTACCCAGACAGGGTGGCTCTGAGGACAAATCCTACTTTTATGCCTAAGGTCATTTTCAGTGTGGCTCTTAACCAAACAATTAATCTGCCAACTTTTTATCCAAATCCGCAGAACAAAGGGGAGAGAATTCTGCATTCCTTGGACGTACACAGACAGCTAAGATTTTACATGAGGAGGATTAAAGCTCTAAGAAAAACTGAGCAATTACTAGTGTCATATGCTGCAGGATCAGAAGGAAAGGCGATTTCAAAGCAGACAATTTCAAAGTGGATAAGCCATTGCATACGTTTCTGCTACTTACACCATGGCAAACCTGTGGCCAAAGGCATTAGGTCTCACTCCACCAGAGCTGCAGCTACCTCAGCAGCCTTTTTCAGAGGAGTACCAACCAAGGACATTCTAGAGGCTGCTACTTGGAGTTTTGTTCACATCTTTACAAAGCATTACCATTTGCCTCTCTACTCTAAGTCCAAGGCAGGCTTTTGCTGCAGGGCCTTATAGCCTCACCGAATGCTGTTTAGCTCCAGCCTCCCAACCATAGCTTTGGGATTCTACCCAAATGTAATGACTGCAACAGTGAAACACGAAGAACATAGTACAGTTGTGTACACTTACCATAAATGTAAATGTTCGAGTGTATTCACTGTTGCAGTCCAGGTTACCCTCCCGCCATCCCCCTGTCATTCTACAGTTTATCTTTCCTTCTCTATCTTATACAACCTATGTGGTGTATTTGCTTGTAGATGAAGGTAAAGTTTATATTGATGTATGTATTTATGTTAATATATATAATATTGCTACCTTTTTGGGGGCACCTGACATCGGGGGCAAGAAGAACTAAAGAAAATGGCGTCAGCTGCATGTTTTATACCCCTGATGACCTGATGTCATGGAAGAGAAGACAGCAACCAACGCAGAACCCAAGACTTTGGAATTCAAACCGACTGAGGGCAACCTGCCAGCAGATTACTCAAATGTAATGACTGCAACAGTGAATACACTCGAACATCTACATTTATGGTAAGTGTACACAACTGTACTTTCTCTGCCTTGCCGTTTGGGCTCTCTACAGCCCCTAGAGTTTTCACAAAGTGTCTAGCACCTTTCATTGCTCACTGCAGAACACAGGGTATACAAATATACCCATACTAGACGACCTTATGGTACTTCATCAAAATCACTAAGTCCTCTGAGCACCTAAGGCTAGGGATCAACACCCTAACCCAACTGGGGTTCACTATAAACAAGGAAAAGTCTCATCTGCAAGCCACACAAGACATAGTTTTCTTGGGGTGCAGAATCAGAACAGAATTAATGAAAGCCTTTATCCCAGAACAAAGAATCCTGGATCTGGCCATCTACCTCAACACACTTATCAACCTTACTTCATTGCCAGCATGGGAATTCCTAAGGATGCTCACAAATGGCATCCCTAATACCCTTGTTGTCCCTGGCAAGACTCCACATGAGAAAGATCCCATGGATCTTGAACAACTTATGAAGCCAACACTCCCATCACCTGGACACTCCTCTCCCACTACTTCAGTGTATGATGACAGAACTCCAGTGGTGGATTTCTGCCATTCACCACAACCAGGGTATCCCACTTCAGGTAACTGCCCCCCTGCTAGAACTCATCACAGATGCATCAGACCTGGGTTGGGGTGCAGTACTACAGCACAATCAGAAACATCACTGTCCAGGGAAAATGATCCACACTAAGGCTAAAGAACCACATCAGTATCAAAGAAATGAGGGCACTCCACTTGGCCCTATAAACCTTCAAAATAGCCCTACTCCCAGGAACTCTCAAAGTGATCACAGACCATATGACTGTCATGTGGTACATAAACAAACAGGGGGGTGGACAAGATCCTATCCTCTTTGCAGCTTAGCCATCCAAATCTGGACTCTAGCAACGACTATAAACATCCATCTAGTAGCAGTCTACATTCTCTCGACAGAGAATGTCATAGCAGACTCTCTAAGTAGAACTTCAACTCCCTCTCATGAATGGATGCTTCACAGAGTGGTATTCCTAGATCTCATTCACAAGTGGGATATTCCACAACTCGATCTGTTTGCCTCCTCCCAGAACAAACAGATGCCCAAATTTTGCACAAGGGCTCCACATCCACAAGCCTGGAAAGTAGACGCCTTCTTCTTTCATTGGGGGGAATGTTTCTCTATGTCTTTCCACCCTTCACTTTGATTCAGAAAGTTGTCCTCAAAATACAGAAGGCCAAACCAAAAATCCTGTTTGTGACCCCCTACTGGGCAAGACAGCACTGCTTTCCCCTTCTTTACCTGCTAGCCAAGAGCAAACACCATAGGTTACCCCTCCGAATAGACTTGCTCACGCAGAACAGGGGATCCCTACTCCACCCTCAAGTGAACAACTTGAAACTGACCTTATGGGTGATAGGGTTTAATCCCCTTCAGACACGTATGTACAGAGGACATACTCAATGTTCTGCAGGAGGCCAGGAAACTTAGCACCAGGAGAAATTACATCTCTAAATGGAAAATATTCTTCAGGTGGTGTCAGAGGAAAAACCAGGACCCTGTGACTATTCCTGTTCCTTTGGTCCTTTCCTATTTGTGTGAGCTCCTTCACGCAGGACTAACTTACTCATCAGTTAAAGTCCATTTATCTGCCATCTCTGCCTGTCTGCCCATGTTACCACCACTGACTTCCAGATTAGAGGTCAAGCTGTTCCTCAAAGGGGTTCTTCATATCAGACCCCCCCCCCAAAAGCCTATCTCTACACCTTGGGACCTGAATTTTGTCTTAGAAAAACTCACACTGCCAACCTTTGGTCCAGCACATTCAGTAACCCTAAAACTGTGCACCCTTAGAACTGTACTACTAGTGGCCCTTACCTCCCCCAGAAGGGTATCAGAGATTCAAGCCCTATGGCCACCCCTCCTTACCTCATTTTCCATAAGGATAGAGTTGCCCTCAGGACTAATCCTTCTTTCATGCCTAAGGTGGTTAATGAACTTTCATTAAACCAAACCATTAACCTGCCTGTTTTCTACCGTGACCCCCAAAATGCTTCAGAGAGGACCCTACATTCTCTGGACATACACAGACAACGGAGGTATTATTAAGACCAAACCAAAGTTATAAGAAATCTGATCAGCTTTTCATCTCCTTCCCCCCTACGGCTCTAGGGAAGACATTCCCCAAACAAACCATTTCCTCATGGATCTCTAAATCCATTGGAATATGTTACTCCGGCCATGGTAAAGCCTTAGAGGGCCAGGACAAATCACACTCTACCAGGACAGCTGCTTCCTCAGCAGCGTTTTTCAAGCTGGTGGATTATGCCTCAATCTTAGAAGCTGCCACATGGGCCTCAGTGCACAACTTCACAAGCATTACAAACTGGACTTAGCTTCCAGGGCTAGAGCTGGGTTTGCCAGGTCTAGTCTTCAGGGTCCCATTGACCAAGGACCCCAGTCTTCCTCCCAGGTTCATACCTAAAAGCTTTGGCACTCTCCGTATTGTTATGAATACTGCAATGTGTGAATAGAAGGACATAGAGTAATTGTGTAAGAACTTACCATAACCTTAGATGCCCTTCTCTTCCATGTTGCAATATTCAGGCCCCCCCCACCTGCTCGCTCTGACTCCCCAGCCTATTATACCTTACTGGCCTGTGGACATATTTTCATCCTGTTATCTTTCCTTTTAGCCTCTCCACTGATCACAGCCTAATAAGTACCCTTATTCTAGTCTACATGTGAATCTCTAGGGTCTACCATCTTGGACCCTCCTTAAACCTCCAGGAGTACTAGTGTATGCGGCAGTCCAATCTGAAGAGGGTACTTGTAGATGTCACTTTTATACTCTGTCTCGGTTTATGGCCCTAGTGCAGGACGTCACACATACCCTCCTGATATCCACATTCCACCCTCACCCCACCACAGGAAACCACCGTAAAAAACTTCTCCAAAGCCAATTTTGGGCTTCTAAAAACAGAGGTGGCTAACTTCACGACACCATGCAAATGGAAAATAGGTGCATGATTGCTGAATCATACACCAGTGCACTGTATGAGCACATACACAAGTGGATGGAATGAGCCATACCAAACAGAACCAATACACTCTCCTCCAAAAAAAGGAAGCGGATCTGTTGGTCCCCCACCATAAACAAACTCTACAATAGAAGCAAAAAACTGTTGCAGAAAAGGGTGAAGTCCCAAGACTTGTTATCCTCATTAAAAAACTGAGATTCATCATCAAATCCTCTAAAGCTAGCTACGAAAACAAAATTGTTGCAGATTTTAAAGACAACCACAAGGCCTTCTATAGTTATGTCAAGAATCTATATGGCAATACTCAGATGTTTTTTGTTTTTCACTGTTGCAGTCATCACACTTGGTTTATCTGCCTGCAGGTAGCCCTCAGTCAGCCCGAATACCAGAGTCTTGGGATTTCTGTGTCGGATGCTGTCGCCTTATCCATGACGTCAGGTCGTCAGGGGTATAAAACATGCAGCCAGTGCCATTACATCAGCTTTTCTTGCCACACGTGAGCCCGAAGCAAAAGCAGTTCACAAGTGTTGGTCAGCAGCTAGCTGAAATTTTCATTTTTCGAGTTTCAAACCTGAAGTCTTCTAAAGCTAAGTACCCCGTTGGGGATCCTTTTTTCTTGCTCTAATCGATGTCAGAAAAAATTAGCAATTGTTTCGCCAGTGGAAAGCAAATACCTCACAGAGATTTTCATTCTTACTGCGTCACCTGCTTAGGCCCAGAGCATGACGTCCCTCGCTGTCGGTTTTGTGCCTTGTTCAACACCCAAACTATTCGTCGTCTGGCTATTTTTGTCTCTAAATTCTTTCGCCGTCATTCTCCGTATTCTGAAATGGCATCAGTAAGCCAGCCGACTACCGACCTTCCGAAAAAACGCAAAGATAAAGACAGAGACAGACCGCATAGGTCCAAAACTGCTGACGACGCTTCCGTTAAGCTAGTCACCAGTCCGCCGTTACTCAGTGAGGCGCATTTGCAGCCCATGTTACCCGCTTTTACAGATTTGCAGCCCTCTACTGAGCCCCATTCGGAGTCCGGTATGCCGCGAGATGCTTCATCGACTATGGAACCCACGGATGTTTCTACCTTGGATGGGTCTGGAGCCGCTATGCAGGCACCGGCTTCTGAGGGTGTATTCAGACTTTCCGATGTTTGTATTAAACCAACTACTTCGTTAATGACTAAATCTACCGAATTTCTCAGGCCCAGAGTTCGCAGTCCGCCTAGGAAACTGATGACCAAAGCACATTCTCAAGCTCCCATGCCACAGAAACAAATGCTTAGAATGGCTGAATACCTTATTACTTTAATTAGGGGAAGCCAGCCTTCACCCAATAAAAGACAAAGAATTGATTTTCCTTCATATTCTTCAGACCATGAGTCTGATGACTCTGACCCCTGTGATTAACAGGACATACCCTTATCTACCTATGAGGACTCTGATGCAGAGGAGTCAATTCCCTCAGCCTCCCCCCCAGAGGACCTTTTTTTTGGTGAAACCTTGCATACCCAAAGAGAGCATTTCCGCTGGGAATACCAGGACTACCCACAGTCCAAAAGAGACTCAGGGAATTTTTAGACTTGCCTCAGCTTAGACCTCTGGCTATTCCCCCTGTCCTCGATGTTGTAGATGATGTCTTCATGGAATCCAGCCTTACCCCTTATACTTTACCACCTGCTCCTAGAAAGCCTGACAGATACTACAGAGTACCAGACTCTCGCAAATTTCTCTTTAAAAATCCCACTGCGGATCCAGAGACCATTTCCCAGGGACCTAAAGGTATTAAGGCTTCTACAGCCAAAAATCTTACCCCTTCGGACAGGGATTCTTAGGCTCTAGACAGATGGGGTAAGAAGGTATATACCTTTGGAACTCTTGCCATCAGGGCTTTAAATTGCAAGTTTTACATGTTGAAGTACCAGTGGCATATTTTTGATTTAATTAAAATGTTATTGATTCCTGATTGTGCAGAAAATAAGGACTTACAAGACAATGAATTCTGCAAACCAAGTTGGTAAACATGCTTTGCAGTGTGGTTTTGATCCTTTAGAAGCATCTTGCAGGGCTGCTGTTACTGGGTCTGTTCTGAGAAGGCATGCTTGGCTGAAGGAACAAATCTTGCCAGACCATGTCAAGGCAAAATTACTTGATGTTCCATTAAACCAAGACTGTTTGGTTCAAAAGCAGAAGAAGTTCTTAAAAAGATGGAACAAAAATCTAAATCCATGCAAACTGCTAAAGATTGCTTACAGGTACAGCCACCTAGATTCAGTAGGCATCGGCCATCAAAAAATTGGTCCTTTCCAGTCCCTTCCAGACCCTTCCAGACCTTCTCAGCCCAAACCCAGGGGCAACAGACCACAAAGACTACAGTCTCAGGGTATGCACAGATCTAAACAATGGAGTGCTCCCTCCTCAAAAACAGGGAGTGGTAAGCCTCCCCCTATGGAAAAAGTTCACAATGACTTGTCCTTAACCCTTCCCAACCATGCCCAAGTACTTGCACCCCTAGGGGGAAAACTCGCCCTGCATGCAAAAAACTGGGAGTATATTACCCAGGCCCGATGGGTCTTAAACATTGTATCCTAGGGATACAGATTCTATTTCCACTCTCTGCCAACCCCAAGCGGATTGCCAAACCTTCCACCAAACCAGTGGACAGAGGCCCAAAAGCAAGTAATTTCTCTTCTCAGTATCAGGGCTATTCAACCTGTGCCAACAGAGCAAAGGGGGGACAGGGTTTCTACTCCAGGCTGTTCCTGGTGCCCAGGAAAGAGAACTCTTGGCACCCTATTCTGGATTTGTCAACCCTAAACACCTTCCTGGTGGTTCCAAAATTCAAAATGCTTACACTCCAGCAGCTCCTTCCTATGCTAGCCAAGTCCTCCTGGCTAGTCATCCTAGACTTAAACGAAGCTTATCTGCACATCCCCATAAGGGAATCTTGCAGGAAATAGCTACATTTCAGGGCAGGCTCTATGCACTATCAGTTCTCTGCACTTCCCTTATCTACTGCGCCCAGGATATTCATAAAGTGCCTGGCTCCAGCCATTGCTTACTGCAGGCAGAGAAATATTTAAATTTACCCATACTTGGATGACTGCCCGATTCAGGCGGACAGTCAGGAATTGCTACTTCAGCACCTGACCTTTGTAAAGAGACTCCTAACTTCTCTGGGGTATACCATCAACGAAAAGAAATCACATCTGGTACCCAACCAAAAGATTGTATTCCTGGGAGCAAGCTTGAACATAACTTTCCAGATGGCATTCCTCACTCCAGAAGAGCAGGTTTATTTGACAACTTATTTCAAACTACTGGCCACCCAAACCCAGCTATCTGCAAGAAAAATCCTGCAAGCCCTAGGGTTCATGGCCTCATGTATTCTACTGATTTCATATGCAAGACTGCATATGAGGAAACTCCAATGGTACTTGAAAAGTCTCTGGTGTCAACATTCCCAGGACCTGGAAGCAGTGATTCCTATAATTCCTTGCCAAAGGACAGAGTTCCTTTGGTGGACAGATGCTTGCAACCATAACAAGGGACTCCCTCTCTCACAACCCCCCACAATCCAAACTCTGACAACCGAAGCATCAGACTATGCATAGGGGGGGCTCACATGACAGGCAAATGCATTCAAGGCAAATAGAGCCCAGGACAAATTCACCTGCATATCAATCAAAAAGAAATGCTAGCTGTACAGAATGAAGTGACAGCCTTCAAATACCTTATCCTGCAGGACAACTCCTGATAAAGACAGACAACACCACAGTTATGTGGTACATAGACAAGCAGGGAGGAACTCTCTCCTACCCACTCTACGATGCACAACCTTCAACAAAGGTATGCCCATTCACGCATGTCTCCACACAGAAGACGCTCTAGCTGAGAATCGAACAGGACAACGTCTTACTGGGAGGCGAAACCATTAGAAGTTGTAAGAACTTCATTCAGACTATATTTCAGAATTAACTTAACACATGTGACTGGTCCAACCTATGGCTACTTCCACTAGATGAAGCGGTCTCATACTTTAACTCTACATTTCTTGCTATCCTGGATAACCATGCTCCCCCACGCACTATCAGAACCAATAACAAAGTAGCACCATGGCTGTCCAATGATACAAGACAAAAAATTATTAGCAGAAACAAAGCGTGGACCTCCTAGAGAACCACTAAGTCCCTAAAAGACCACCTTATATATAAACAGCTGAGAAGTGATGCAAATAAGTCTATTATGCTAGACAAAAAGAATTACTACTGTAGTCTGCAACAAAAGCACCAAAATCAACCACATAAATTCTGGTCAGGCATAAACAAACTTCTCCACCCAGGCCAATCAACTACCCCTACCCACTTAACTACCCTCCGACAACCTCCTAAAATTGCTGCTAACACCTTTAACACTTTCTTTACAAAAACTGTGCAATCCCTAGCCAGTAAGCTATCTCCCTATACCCAAGTACCCCACACCTGATAATAATATCCCCTTTAAGCCTGATCCAGTGCCAACATCTTTTATTAAGTCCCTACTTAAAAAACTGAAACCCACCACCCTTTTGGCAGACCTACTGCCTGCAGAATATCTCCAAAAAGCCGCTAATGAAATAGCATACCCCATATCAATTTTAATCAATAGAACTCTCCACGAACCCTATATCCCCCACATCTGGAAAATCTCCCACATTGTTCCTCTTCATAAAGGGGGAGATTCCACTGAACTTTCAAATTATAGGCCTATAGCCATTCTGTCTCCTTTGGCTAAAATAATGGAAAAATGAATCCACAACAATTTCTTGCCTATCTGAATCAAAACACTCTCATAGCCCCCTCCCAGCACGGATTTAGACCTTGCCATAGTACAATCTCAGCCCTTCTCTCCTTCTCCCATACAATAAATCAAAACCGTAATGACAACAAGTTCTCCTCAGCCCTCTTCCTTGATCTATCCAAGGCTCCATTCTCCATAGATAACCTAGCAATTACCTGGTTTCATTCTTACCTAAGTGACAGACAACAAGCTGTACTATGGAAGAATAACCAAGCTGTACTATGGAAGAATAACCTGTCGTCCCTTTTACCAGTCACCCTTGGAGTCCCACAAGGATCTATATTAGGTCCCCTCCTGTTCTCCATATTCATTAATGACCTGTACAAAGTCATCCCTGATGCAACTTGTATTCAGTATGCAGATGACTCAACCCTAATCTGCTCTGCCACCTCCCCCCCACAGATTTACAATCCCAAATCACTTTCAGCAAAGTAGAGAACTGGCTCACTGGTCGCCAACTACTATTAAACCCAAATAAAACCAAACTATTACTGTTCTCCCCCACTCGCAAGGTCCCCTCACCACCTCCCACCATAATATCTAACAATGGTATCATAATTTCCCCAGAACCTAGTACTGAACTACTGGGCGTGATCATCGACAACAACCTCAAGTTTGATGCTCACATAGACAAAACTATTAAAACAGTAAAAAAATGAGGCTCTTTATACAGGATTAAACCATTCCTAACCCCATCTGCTAGAACTGTTATTGCCCATACACATCTGCTATCAACCCTTCTTTATGCCTCGCCCATCTTCGTAAACCTAAGCAAATCAAACCTCAATAAATTAACTAGGTGCTACAATAACATTGCCAGATTTGCCACAGGATCAGCTTATAGAACCCATCACTGCCTTAACCTTCAATTGCTAGACTGGCTTGAACTACCCTATCAACTGCAATATAACCAACTAATAGTTGTTCACAAAATCCTCTATCAACCAGACAGTACACCCATTCTGAAAAATATTATTACCCCCTACAGTGACCTAAAATCCCTTCGCTCTTCCAAAAAATTGCTAGTGCAAACTGTTAAAACCAACAATTCAGGTGGTGAATCACTATTCTCCAACTCTGCCGGTAAAAACTGGAACCTACTTCCTGCTGAACTCACCACTGACCCCTCCTTATCCCAATTCAAAAAATCCCTTAGGAAATACCTAAAAATGCAGTGGCTTTGTCCCTGTACAAACCCTGACTAACCCCCACTCAAACATAATTCATAAATGAGAACCTCACTACAGGAATAAAACTGACTCTCTAACTGTTGAAAATTCTGTGTATCACCCACCTACTGGAAATATTTAAAGTTAACACTACACCATGTATGATAACCACCTTTAATACATGTGTTTTCCTTTTTCAGATAAAATCTTTATTTCTTTCTCAGCTACTTGCTTCCAACCTTTGCTGTGTGTATGTGAGAAAAACATGTACCTGTGTGTACATATCGTTAAACAAATATCAGTTTTGTGATAACTCACTGTAATAATTTCAATGTATTTACATTTGTTTTTGTACATTTGGAGCTTTTCTCCCTGGGCCTCCGCTGAAAATGGACCTGTATCCAGTTGGACTTTCCCAGTTAACAAATGTAAAATAAATAAATTATTGCACCAGACTGGCCACACCAACACTGGTACCCACTCCTATGCAGTCTGACAGCAGTGCCACCCTGGCACCTACAGCAGACCCCCTCTCTGCTGTCCCAGCAGGAGGGACAGATTTTGCATCCTCAGCTGCAAACCCTGAACCTGGCAGCCTGGCTTATTCCCTGAATACTTTACCAGCAACCCTCAGCAAACAGGTGCTGGATATTATCCTTGAGGCCAGGAGGCCCAGTACTAGGAAATCCTGTTCAGAAAAGTGGAATAGATACTGTTCTTGGAGCCAGTCTCAAGGGAAGGGCACAGCCATGCCCTCCTTGCCTCAAATCCTAGATTATCTATCAGAGCTGCTCCACAAGGACATCTCCTTCTCATCAATTAAGATTCATGCCTCTGCCATCTCAGCTCATTACAATACTGAGCACACCCCTCTTCTCTCACCTTCTGATCAAACAGTTCCTGAGAGGAGCTAACAATTTAATACCCCTAAGGAGAGCTGCCACTCCTGCCTGGGACCTTAACTTTGTACTAGAGAAGCTTACACTTCCCCCTTTTGAGCCTGCTGCTACAGCAAAGTTAAAATTCCTCTCTTGGAAAATGGCCTTACCGCTAGCCATCACTTCAGCAAGAAGAGTGTCTGAGTTACAGGCCCTTATGGCTGTGGAACCCTTCATTATCTTCCATGCGGACAGGGTTTCCCTCAGGACTAACCCATCTTTTATGCCCAAGTTGGTATCCAGTGTGGCTTTAAACCAATCCATCCATTTGCTAACCTTTTTTCCTAATCCTCAGAATAAAGGAGAAAGGATCCTGCACTCCTTGGACGTGCACGGACAGCTCAGGTTCTACCTGGACAGGACTAAACCTTTCAGAATATCTGACCAGCTCCTGGTCAGCTTTGCTACAGGGACAGAGGGCCAGGCCATTTCAAAGCAAACCATTTCCAAATGGATAGCACACTGCATCCATTTCTGCTACAAACACCATGGAAAACCTACCCCACAGGGGATCAGAACTCATTCCACAAGGGCTACCTCAACCTCTACAGCTTTTCTCAGAGGAGTCCCTACCAGGGACATCCTGGAAGCTGCAACCTGGAGTTCTGTACACACCTTCACCAAGCATTACCATTTGCCTATCTTTTCCAAATCCAGAGCTGGATTTGCTACAGCAGTCTTACAAGACCTGCTAGCCAGCCCTACTACTTCTTGACTGCCTCCATCCTTCCTCAGCTTTGGAAATCAACCCAAGTGTGATGACTGCAACAGTGAAACACGAAGAACATAGTACAGCTGTGTACACTTAACATAAATGTAGATGTTCGAGTGTATTCACTGTTGCAGTCCTCGTTACCCTCCCTCCAGCCCCCTGTCCTTCTATACTTTCTACCTATGATCTTTTTTTGGCCTTATCTTATGGAAATGGTATTTACTTTGTACTGGAGGTGTTCTACACCATTTGATTGCTTCCTATTTTGGGGGCTCCTGACATCTGGGGCAAGAAAAACTGATGTAATTGCGTCAGCTGCATGTTTTATACCCCTGACGACCTGATGTCATGGATGAGGTGACAGCATCCGATGCAGAGCTCCCAAGACTCTGGTATTCGGGTCGACTGAGGGCTACCTGCAGGCAGATAACCCAAGTGTGATGACTGCAACAGTGAATACACTCGAACATCTACATTTATGGTAAGTGTACACAACTGTACTACCTGCTCTGAGTTACAGCACAATGGCAATATATATACAGAACCAACTGATATTGCCAACATATTGGCCGACAGTGCAAACTTTACCCCCCTTTCACCCCCTAAAGGGCCTATTACAATACCTGAGGAATGCCAAGTCCCTATTATCACGGCTACACAGGCAAAAAACGCACTGTCCAAAGCTAAGAATACAGCTTCCATGGGACCTGATAATATCCCTGGCTGTGTTCTACATGAATTACAAAGTGAACAGACACCACACCTGAGTACCCTGTTCAATCACAGCCTATTTCAGGCTTTGTTCCTATCGAATGGCGCACTGCTACGGTCATCCCACTCCAAAAAGGGGGAGCAACTACAGACCCTGGAAACTACCGCCCGATTAGCCTGACAAGTCTGATATGTAAGGCTATGGAGCGCATCTCATCGTGGACCTTATAAATAAGGATATGTGGAATCTCCAAACTCTGGACCCCTCGCAGTTTGGGTTTGTGAAAGGTAGATCATGCCTGCTTAACCTGATAGACTTCGAGTCTGTCACCAGAGAAGTGGATGAGGGCAAGGTAGTTCACACAGCCTACCTAGATCTTGCCAAGGCCTTCAACACCTTCATCACTCAGGAATCATAGACAGACTCACTAAACTAGGCATAAACCCCTATGACATAAGATGGGTTGCCAACTGGCTCACTGATAGAACCCACACTGTGAAAGTAGCGGACTCCAAATCTGACTACCGACCAGTTACAAGTGGTGTCCCACAGGGATTGTCTTAGGTCATCTCCTGCTTGGCATATACTTCTCTGAAGTTCAAGCCAACACAAAGGGACTCTGGCTGACCAAGTTCACAGATGATTGCAAACTGGGAGCCATTATTGATTTTCCAACTGATGTAGACATTCTACAAAAAGGCCTCACTGACACCAGTGACTGGTGCCAGAACCATGGCCTTAGGCTCAATGCCAAAAAGTGCATTGTCATTCCCTTTGGGATAAATTCGGTGCCCATGAACTACCACAATGGCAGCAGTCCAGTAAACACTGAATGTGTGATAAGAGATATGACTGACTTTCGGAAAGCCGACCATGTAAAGTAAACACTAAAACACAATGAACACTTACCTAAAAACTGTTAGCAGGGGGGCTACACCTCCCACACTCGCCGTAACTTAAATATTCCAACTCTGAGATCGCACTACAGTGCAGAAGAGGGAAATTTCCCATTCCGCACTGTACGGAGATAGCGGTTCCCCATATATATATATATATATATATATATATATATATATATATATATATAGGGAACCGCATATGTGTGTGTGTGTGTGTGTGTATATATATATATATATATATATATATATATATATATATATATATATATGTGTGTGTGTGTGTGTGTGTGTATATATATATATATATATATATATATATATATATATATATATATATATATATGCACACATATATGTTTGTATTTATATATTAATTTATTTAATTTTACATTTGATCACCGGGTAGTATCTGACTGGGCCAGGAGCACATTTTCAGTGGGGACCCGGGGAGAAAAGCTCCAGATATACATTACATAATGAGTTACATTGATGTGACGAGAAAAACAGTACGCATTGCATATGGGGTTAAAACAAAAAAAAAACATCTAGGCAAATTTACAGTATTCAAGTGTAGAGAAAACCACAAGAGCATCTTTATCATATACATATAAGCAGTACATGCATAGTACATTTTTTTTAATATTACAGGTAGATAGCAACCATGTTATATATGTTTAGATTCTGTCATTTTTTGATAGTCTTATCGTAGTCCTGGTGTCGTACATTTTGTAGGCCTCGTGCTTCATTCCTTTTAGTCCCTTTTCCCTCTCTAATAAGTTTTAGTAGTTTGTTTTACCATTGTTGGTATCCTCCTTCTCTAGTAATAGAATTTTTCGTACCATTGCTGGTATTTGTCTCACTTGAACTCTCCTTTCTGTGTCTTTTCTGTTGTGTCTGGTAATCATGTCTGACAAAATGAGTGGATTTAAGAACTGCTGTTTTGTTTACATAAGATCCCCAACTTGGACACTCATTCAGAATGTGTCTACTGTCTTGGAGACAGGCAGCTGGAGGGGGAGTATGAGATATGTGCTGGAGTTAATCACAGGAAGTTAGCTGAATGTAGAAGCAAGTTGATGCTGAAAGGGTTACTGTCTTCATCTTCCTTTTCAGTATCTGGAGTTTCCCACTCTGCTAAGAAGCCAGCAGAGAAATTTAAAGGGGAAACTGTGGAAAAAGTCAGAGAGAAACTTAAGAAGTCATAGAAGCGGTCCCCCAACTACATTCCTCATTCGGCACCAGGGTCGGTTACTCATACCGATTGTCAAAACTTTGGATCCATCCACTTCCTCAGATCTGACATTAATCCTCTTCAACGTCTTTGAAGTCTGCAGTTTGTAGAAGTTTTACACTGGAGCCAATGCCATCAAGGTTGTACTCCCCATTGCTGCAGGACACATCACACAGAGCTTCCAGACCTCCATCCAACTAGTCATCCTTCAGGTCTACCAGGCGCCTTTCTGAAGTTGACGTGGACAGAATGATGAGAAAGTTTGTTCAGACCCAAATTCATTTGGGAGTTGTCCCCTTTCTGTCCCCCAATGGACCCTTGAGCTTTGTTCCATCCCAAACAATGTTGGTTACTCCTACTCTGACCCACCCCTCCGCTTTCGAGGCATCACACCAAAGATTTCCAAATTTATCTATGTTGGATCTGAAGGCTTGGCCTTCAACTCCAGCACCTTCTCTGATCCAGCTGACCCCAAACAAGTTTGGAACTGGAGGGAGTTGTAGCTTCACCGCTGGCTTGGAGGGGGATAGAGGTGCAACTCCAAGGTTGTTGGAGCCTTCCCTTCTCCTCGAGCTTTGGTTTTAGACAACTCGATTCCAACCTCTGCTTTGAGGCATGGCATGGGGATCTGAGCTGCCTTGGTCCGGTAGCTTCAGCTCCTAATAGGGTGGTTTTGAGCTGTCCCGTGGCTTCCATCATTGATGCAGTAGAGGAAGCTCTCTACACTTCAGGGGATAGGATATCTTTACCACCCCTCTTGGGTCCTTCCCCTCCACAACTGATTGCCCTGGGTTCTGAGTCTGCTTACTCTGTTTCATTTGGACACCCAGTCCATCGAGGCCTTGAGACAGTCCTTGTCCAGGACTCCCTACACACTTCTGAGTCTTCACTGGATCATTCCTCCAGAAGTTCATTAAAGCATACATGCAAGAGGAGGCATATTAATTCCCCTCAGGAATCGTTGACAGGAGACACAGACTTTGATGAATGGGCAGGTTCCCCAGAACACTCCATGAGGACTTCTCATTCAAGGAGATTCTTGAGCTTTTGAGACAGAAACGTGGTTGGTCTTCTGAAATACCTTCCCAGGAGGTGTCAGTATTTCTGAAGACTTTCAGAACTGGCTCAACTACAAAATATCAAAGAAGATATCCAGTGTGCTACCCCATCAAATAAAGTATGCAACACAAGTAATACAAAAGCTGCTAACAATAACAGTCATCCAAGAGGTCCCACCAGATCAACAAGGGTTCTGAACATATTTTAGATTCTTTGTGGTGCCAAAGAAAACCGGGGACCTCAGGCCAATATTAGACCCAAGTCATTTAAATCAATGTGTCAAACATTTGAAGTTCCAAATGGTCACAGATCAGTCTATTCTACCTCTACTATGGAAGGATGATTGGATGTGTTCAGTAGATCTCCAGGATGTGTACTAGCACATCAAAATAAACTGATGATCCAGGAGATACCTTAGCTTTCAGCTGGGTGCCAGTCATTTTCAGTTTAGAGCCTTGCCCTTAGATCTCAACACAGCCCCATGGGTGTTCACCAGCTATATGGCAGTGTGCCTGAGATTACTTGGATTCCAGATATAGACATCTGCTGACATGTGCCAGGGACTACCTGCTCCAGTTGTGTATTTACTTGGTTATCACAGTCAACTACAAAAAATCTTTTCTCCCCACTTATAGGTGCTCATCTGGATATGGTTTCCCGGATTGCAAGACTGCCTCAATCCAGGCTATCTGCATAACAATATTAGGCAGTGCATGTAATATTTCTTTAGTCACCACTGACCAGAGTGGTTCTTCGGTTTCACGGTTCACTGGCGGCCTCCATAACCCTTGTACCTGTACAAGATTTCATACAAGGGCTCTGCAGTGGACACTTGCATCTAATGTTTTAGGAATAAACATCCCATGATCTTGCCCATTCGAATCACAGAGATCTGCAAGGATCATTTCACCTGGTGGATTCATACACCAGATGTTTCTCAAGGTCGTCCCTTTGTTCTACCTTTGCCAAAGGCCATAGCAACCACAGATGCTTCCCAGCTGGGATTGGGGGAGGGGGGGGGCATTACTTGGGACAGACAGTTCAAGGTACGTGATCTCCCTTAGAGGCCAGTCTTTACATCAGTGTGCTACAGATGAGGGCAGTCCTCATAGCATCACAGGTCGTTCAGGATGTCATCCCTCTAAGGATGATTGCTATACAGACAGACAACATATCAGTGGTCTGGTACATCAACAAGCAGGGGAGAGCCTGCTCTTATCCTCTGTATCAGGAGGCTATGAGAGTGTCAAAGTGGACAATCTCTTCTATCTGCTTTCTTCTGGAAATGCACATTCTGGGGATGTTCAGTTTTTTAGCAGACAGACTGAACAGATCTCTTCTGTTGTCTCACAGGTGGTCTCTCAATCCGTCAGCGGAGGAAGAGATTTTTTGCCAGTGGGGCCAGCCATGCTGCGACCTCTATGCTTCTGCCCACAATTTCAAAACATAAGTACAAAAAGCCATTACATTGATGCAGTGCATATGACGACAGATTATGCCTTGACATTTTGCTGAATACCACCAGTTTCAAGAATCTGGTGAAGCACAGTGTGGATATTGATGACAGGGACCTTACCCTGAGAAAGGCTACAGCTGCTGAAGAATGCCTGCTTTGCATTTTGAGGAGGGGCATAGCTAAGTAATATTGTGCACTGAATACAGAGTCTTAACTTGCTATGTATTTAACTATTTCATATTGCCTAATCCAATGTTATGTCCAACTGTCTGCAATAAATTTATTCATGATTCTAAAGCAGACTTTCAGTGTTGATTATTCATGTCCATAATAAACTATAACTTGAGTTGGATAAGTCAGCTGTTTGGACATCTAGTAATATATTGGAATATAATGATAAGAAATTTGGAGTTCTTTAATTTGGTTGCCTAAATATAAAATATCCATATGCATTAAATGGAAAAATCTTTCAGATAGCAGATTGTGATAAACACCTGGGAATATTAGTGCACCAAGATTTGCCCTTTAGTATCCACCCGAAAAATACATGTAAGAATGCTATTGATCTAATAAGGTTAATCATGAATAGTATTTCTGTGCATAGTGCAGAGTTATTGGTTCTGCTATGTAGAGTATGTTTGTCATGGATGTAGTTGAATAATCACATCTTGTTTGATTAGGTTGAGATTGTTTGACCCCAAAACATGTAAAACCTTGGAAGGTCACTAGCTACAATAGTGACATTATCAAGAGGCAAGTCTCCTGCATCCCTGCAATATGGGAAAGGTCACACAACCCCAAACTGTCTAGTGTGTGTGTGTGTGTGTGTGTGTGTGTGTGTGTGTGTGTGTGTGTGTGTGTGTGTCTGTGTGTGTGTCTCTCTCTGCCTATATATATATATATATATATATATATGTATGTATACATATATATATATATATATATATATATGTGTGTGTATATATATATATATATATATATATATATATATATTATACATGTATGGGAACCGTGACTTTAGTTGTCACTCAGTGTCGACACCTGTTATGTCAACACACTTTGGTCAACAATGTAGTGTGCAAGATCGACATTCTCCAAAGCTGGGTAATATGCCCCTTCTCTGGGGATAGTGCAGATTTGCAGGTAGAAAATATTGGTTTTGTCTTTTCCTAGCCACATGCATTATAGACGGTCGACTTGTGTGATGCCGACCTTTTGGGGTCAGCTTTATTGATGTTTGCTTTTAGTCAGGTGTGTTGATTATAGTCTAAACTCCAGGACTGCACAAACTTGAAGAAGAGAGTGTAAAGAAATAAAGCTCAACACTCATTTTTTTGCTCTTCTCCCAGTCTAGCTACCATGACAGATTACTGACAATATTTTCAGTTCAGTATTCTGAACATAGTCACCTATGCCATGATAAACAGTGGGCCTCCCAGTTCTAACTTTTATATGTACTGAACTCAGAACATACAAAATTTAGAAAAGATTCAGCTCTCCTTTACAAAAAATGTGGCTTCAGTAAAATAACTGCTTTAAAAAAATGGAAAATTTGAATTTATATTTTATCATATGTTAAAAAATTTGATTTAAATACCAAAAATAAAGTATTGCTGTTACAAGTTGAGGTACCAAATCACAGATATATTTTTTCATGTAGGGGTGTAGCTAAAATGTGGAATAGATTACCAAAAGTGGTAAGAAAAACTTGGGCTTTGGAGTATCTCAGAAATTTGCATACTTGTATTGCAGAATTTAAATGTCAACCATTGGAAGCAGGATACAAACTCCTTAATGGCTGCTTTTAGAGTTATGGATTTATAATAACACATTTGACCTTTGACTTCTGCAGGTGTGGTGCTAAATACACTGCTGGTACATGACTGCAGAAGTTGGAGTGCCACCATAACCTTAAAGGACAACAATGGAATTCTGTTATTAAATGCTCAACTTCTCTGTCCTTTTTCTCCCTATTTACTGTCTCTGCTATGAGTAAACAACAGTACAACATTTAAAATATTTTAAATTGACTGTTTCTGTCCACTAGAATAGTACCTTACTGTACTGTGGTGGTTTCACTTTCAAAAAACTTTTATCGTGCTCTGGAAAAGCTTGCTGCAGTCTCCAATTCATTGATGTCATCAAGGCCACTGAATACAGGTAGTTTTCTAGCCAATTTCCTCCCCAAACTGAGATCACCATGACCGTCCTAAAAAACCCACCCTTGCTGTGATGTCATAGCTCCCTGGTTCTTCCCCTACCCATACAGAAAGTAAAGGCTATAACAAGGAAACAGTAAATGAGTCAAGTCTTCTGCTGTGAGCTCAGTCACAGCAGGTAACAGCTCAAATTACCCTTAGCACTTTGACAGCTAGGGAAGTTAGGTATGAAGGGGGATGGGAGATGAGTCAAAGTAGTACAATTCACACTTCACAAAAGACTGCAGTTTAGCCATTCTAAAAAAAAGCATCAGTAAAAAGCACTTTGAAAGTCTGTTCTGTGGCATTTGCACAGTTTTTGTTTTAAGTATTCGTTGAACGGCATGAAATGTTACTTAAAACTAACTGAAAGACAGCAGTATATGCATGTAAAATCATTGCAGTGACAGGAACTTTAGGAAAAAAAGAGGCTTGCTTGATGTAATTTTTTACAGACAAGCACTGCTTTGTGGGATACCTAGAGGCAGACTAAACAATCAGAATTATTTCAAGATGCCAGACCCCATGTGATCAGACTCAGAATTACGTATAAAAATATTTAAAAACCTGTAAATAGTCCCAAGGTGTTGTTAAAATGTGGAAAACACCAAACCTTGATGAAATAAACATTTTTTTTGAGTTTGTGGGTGCGGTTCTCCTTTATGAGAGCTGGTGAATGGGTAATGTCAATGAGGATTGATAGGTGGAGTCAGTACACTGCTACCAGTACAGCTGTTACTGCAGTTGGTAATGTATGACATGAACAACAACTTCAGGAATAGAAACTTGATTTGCCCATCTTGACGTTTGAAACATTCCTTCTTGGTATTCACAAATGGTTCCTTACAATTCTCCCAACTTTGCTTTAAATACTGTGCTCCATTAGAACAATAGATACAGTGGTACTGGTGCAAGATGCTCAGCTGTGAGCATATTAAAACAGGGACTGTAGAAAGCATAGCTGTGATCAGAACAGCTGCAGAAGACTTGCAATGGAAAGTGATGATCTGACTGTCAGGAAAAATTTCTGCACATTGACAACTGGAGTGCTAAAATTACTACACCTAAATTTTTTGCTTTTTAATAGGTTCATAGGTAGGTACTAGGCTATCGGCCCTAGGGCCCATACAAGCCTAGCCAAAAAATGTACCCTGGCTTTCTCCACCCAAGAAAATTATTTTCCTGTGCCCCTGTCGAGCAGAGCCACAGAAGTGATCCCCGGGGTGAATTTCACATTTCCCATCCAATCATCAAGATTTTTCTTGAAGAGTGCTAATGAGGAGCTCTGTTTGACATAGATAGGTAGTCTGTTCCAGAGTATGGGAAGTCTCTGGGACAGGAATCTATCCCTCCAGCATGTTCTGTTTATTGTGGTGACAAGGTTTAGGTCCCTAGAACGTGTAGCTCGGCGAGATTGGGATTTCTTTAAGTGGAGCATGTCCAACAGCTCTGGGTTTGACATAGCTTTGTATGTTAGGCAGAGATCACCCCTGAGTAGGTGATATGTGATGGAGTAAAGCTGTAGTTTTTTGAGATGGTCTGCATAGGGCATCTGTTTGAGGCCAGTAATCCTCTTTGTGAGGTATTTCTGTGGTCTTTCCAGTTGTTGTAGATGTCTTGTGAGGTACATACCAAAAGGGGTGTTGTACTCTATAATGGGTCTAATGTGTGATGAGTAGAGGGGAACAATGACCTTTTTTTCTGGATGAGAATCCTTTTGTGATGAGATGAGACACATAGAAGGATTTCCTGACCACTGTGGCAATGTGATTATCAAAGGAGAGACTACTGTCCACCTGTGTCCCAAGGTCTCTTATCACATTTTCGGCATTAAGTAGACTACCAGCTATGTGGTAGTTCATGGGTACAGAGTTTTTACCAAAGGGGATGACAATACACTTTTTGGCATTGAGCTTCAGGCCATGGCTTTGACACCAGGTATCTGTCTCAGTGAGGCCCTTTTGTAGTTTGTCCACATCGTTAGGAGTTTCGGTTATGGCTCCTAGTTTGCAGTCATCTGCAAACTTTGTTAGCCAAAGACCTTCTGTGTTGGCCTGCACTTCAGAGAAGTAGATTCCAAATAGGAGAGGACCCAGGACTGAACCCTGTGGTACTCCACTTGTCACTGGTCTGATGTCGGATTTGGAATCCGCTACTTTCACAGTGTGGGTTCTGTCCGTGAGCCAGTTGGCAACCCATCTTGTGACATAGGGATTTATACCTAGTTTAGTGAGCTTATCTATAATTCCAGAGTGGGGAATGGTGTCGAAAGCCTTGGCGAGATCTAGATAAGCTGTGTGAACCATTTTACCCTCATCTGTGGCTTTGGTGACTGCTGCAAAGAAGTCAATCAGGTTTGGGAGACATGATCTGCCTTTTACAAATCCAAACTGGGTAGGGTCCAGAGTTTGGAGATTACCAATGTCTTTGTTTATGAGTTCCACGACGATACGTTCCATGGCCTTGCAGACCAGGCTCGTCAGGCTAATGGGGCGGTAGTTCCCGGGGTCCGTCGTGGCTCCCCCTTTGTGGAGTGGGATAACCATCATGGTGCGCCATTCAGTGGGTACAAAGCCTGAGGTGAGGCTATGATTGAACATGGTACTTAGGTAGGTTGCCAGTTCATTCTGTAGTTCGTGTATAACGCAGCCTGGGATATTGTCAGGTCCCATGTATGCTGTGTTCTTGGCTTTGGAGAGTGTGTTTTTTACCTGTGCAGCCGTGATTATAGGAACTTTGCATTCTTCCAGTATAGAGATGGGCCCTCTAGGGGGTGAGAGGGGGGTAAAGTTAGCACTGAACCTATCTGCTAGGATGTTGGCAATATCAGTTGGTTCTGTATGTTTAGTGCCGTTGTGCTGTAACTCAGAGCAGATCCGAGTGTTCCCATTTAGATTCTTGACATAGCTATAGAATGCTTTGTGGTTGTCTTTAGAGTCAGTGGCAATTTTGTTTTCGTAACTAGCTTTGGAGGATTTTATGAGGGATCTCAGCTTCTTACTGAGGTTGACCAGGGAGTTCCTCCAGTCATGGGATTTTACTCTTTTTTGCAACAGTTTCTTTCTTCTGTTGTAGAGTTTGTTTATGGCAGAGGACCACCAGATCGGCTTCCTTTTTTGGAGGATAACATCTTGGTTCTATTAGGGATAGCATGATCCATGCACTCGTGTAAGTGCTTATAAAGTGCATTTGTGTAGGATTCGGCAGTCATACCTCTATTGTCCTTCTGCATGGGTGTCATGAAGTTTGCCACTTCTGTCTTAAGAAGTGTGAAGTTGGCTTTGGAGAAGTTTTTTACGATGGTTTCCCTAATTGGGGGTGGGGGTGGGATGTGGATGTCTAGGCTGATCAGCTTGTGGTCGGATCTGACCAACGAGGAATTGACCTCTGGTGTGGAACACCGGTTTCCCATGTTGGTAATGACCAGGTCTAGGATATTGCTGCCCCTGGTGGGGGTGTGAATAAGCTGATCCAATTTCTCCAAGACATTTGGGTTTCTAATACCATGAAGGGAATGGACCCCATTCACAAATCAAAGTATGATTAAAGTTCACAAAATTAATATCGTTTCAATTTTTGATGTTAGCCAAAAGTGTTCTTCACAGCATCCACACTGTGCCCAGAACTGACTCCTTCTGCAGTTCATATGGAGATGTTCTTCATGTTTCACTGTTGCAGTCATTACAATTGGGTTATCCTGCTGGCAGGCTACCCTCAGTTGGCCTGAATTCCAAAGTCTAGGTCCGGCGTCGGTTGCTGTCGCCTCTTCCCTGACGTCAATGCGCCAGGGGTATAAAAGATGCAGCCGACACCATTTTCTTCAGTCTTTCTTGCCGCACGGTGCCCGAAACAAAAGCAGTTCGCAAGTGCCGGTCGGCCAACTCCTGTGTTTTTCAAATTTGAATTTCAGATCCGAAGTCTTCATTATAACTAAGTACCCCGTTGGGGAAACTTTTTTCTTGCTCCAGACCGATGTCAGAAAAAGTTAACAATAGGATAAGGAATTGTTAGATATTCAAAGTAAATTAGACTCCTATAAACATAATAATAAAGAAAATATTATAGACAAGAAAGTTATTGAAGAAATAAACAAACTAAATGAGAAATACAAAGAAATTTTAACTCATAAAGTTAAAATAACTTTAGAGAAATACAAGTTTTTGTCTTATTCAATAAGCCCCAAATACTTACATAGACTTAAAAATAAAACAAAAAGGTTGAATAAACAAAACCATATCAAAGAAATCTTTTCTCTAAGGATAAAGAAGAATGTTTCTAGTATACCAGAAATACTAGATGAATTTAGAAATCACTTTCACAAAATTAACCATAATAACATAAACATGGAACCTAAAGATAAAATAAAGGAGTTTATAACCACAAACATGAATAAAAAGCTTAATAAACAACAGATTAAACTACTGGACAAAAGTATTTCATATACAGAGGTACACAAATAAATAAGCTTAAATCAAACAAAGCACCGGGTAATGATGGTATTATACCAGAGATATATAAAATCCTTTCTAAAAGTACATATTCATTAATACATAAGGTTTTTATTTTGGCCCAAACTGAGTTAATAACACCCCCATCTTGGCAATATACATTTATTTCGCCAATTTTAAAACCTAATAAAGATCCAACTAGATGTTCTTCATATCGGCCCATCTCATTACTTAATGTTGATTATAAAATGTTTATGAGTATCTTTGCTGATAGATTGAAGACAATCATTCCGGGCATTATAGATATAGATCAGACAGGCTTCATTGTAAATAGAAATACTTTTGATAATATAAGAAGAACTTTAACATTAATAGATTTTGCAAATAGAAAAAGAAAGATTTAACACTTATTAGTCTTGATATAAGTTCAGCATTTGATTCAGTAAGTTGGGACTATCTGTTTACCTTAATGAAGTGCACAAACTTCTCAGATGCATTTGTAAATCTAATTGAGCATTTATACAAAGGAACGTTGGCTTATATTAAGGTAGGAACATATGTTTCACAAAAATACCCATTCTTAAAGGTACAAAACAAGGATGTCCACTTTCTCCACTATTATTCACTTTAGTAATGGAGCCTTGGGCTAATTTGATCAGAAACAGTACTGACAATAGAGGGTTTTGAAATAGATAAAAATACAACATCCAAAATTCAACTTTTTGCAGATGATGTTCTAATTACATCAGCAGGATCTAATTCTTCTATGCAGTCTCTATTTGATAACATGATGAATTTTAAAAGTATTTCTGGTTTAATATTCAATGAAGAAAAAACTAAAATACTACCTATATATACACGAAAAAATATTCTCATTAGTGATTTTACTAAATATGTACCCAATTCAGGTCAGATAACTTAGTTGGGTATAATACTATCTAAAGATATTAAATCTATTATATATAATAATTATAATACCTGTTTTCTTAATATACAAAATCTTTTTAATACCTGGAATAATATGTTTTTTACTATGGAGGAGAGACTTACAATTATTAAAATGATATTATTCCCCAAGATTTTATACTTAATACAATCAATAATACTTCCACCTACAAAAGTAATTATCAAGAAACTGAATACACTAATGTTAAATTTCCTATGGGCACCTAATAGACCTAGGATTGCATTAAAGAAACGTACTAATAGCTGGTCTCAAGGGGGTATTTCTTTTCCAGACTTTAATTTATATACTATCTCTTCTATTGTAAAAGTTATTACTTTATTAATAGATCAGTCATATGTTGCAAAATGGAAAGATTATTGGGAGCTAATTAGTATGCACTTCATGAAAATCTCCTTAACACATAAAAATATGATTGTAAATAACTCCATGTTATGGTTACTAAAGGAATTTTGTACTTCACCTATTACATCTAAACATATGGTTTGTTACCCATTAAATATTATTATTAGTTATCGTAACTTTATATTCATGCACCCTAAGTATAGGGAATGGAATTTTATTGTATTCCCTATGATGTATACTCAGGGTATGCTTTTGTCATCTACTTCTGAAGGAACTCATTTAGCTATAGATAATGATCTAAAGTACTGGTATCAGTTGATATCTGATAATAAAGTTAAAAATCTAGATTTTTAAAACAAGAATTTGATCTAAGAGAAACTTGCTGGTTAGAGGTTCAGACCTTTAGACAACATCTCATTAATAAAATAGATCTAATGTCTATAACAGTTAAAGAATCTATTCCAACACTGATTGATTACTTGATATTAAATTTACAACATAAAGTTTCTGATAAAGGTAAACTTTCATGCATACATAAAATTATCAGACAAGAAACTTTTTACAGTGTAGATTCATACTGGAATTATTTCACTTCTATTAATGGGGACCCACCAAATCAACAAGATAAACAATATATATTGGAATCTGCTTATAGAACTACATCTTCCATTGTCTGGAGACTTTATACATGGAAATTTTTACATAAATCTTTTTATACACCTTTGATGATGAATAAAATAAATAATAAAGATAATTTATGTAAGAGATGTAATGTAGAAATTAATGCTGACTGGGCTCATATGTTTTATGACTGTATAAAATTGAAAGAATACTGGAAGTCAATTAATGAATTTTTGCAGGCTCTTTTTACAGATAATTTCATTATTTCTAAATCTCTTATATTATTCAACACACCTGTACCTCAAAGTGTTAAAAAGGTTAAGCTTCCCTTGTTATGGTCTATTCTAGCAGTGGCTAGGAAAATAATAACTAGAAATTGGATTTCAGATACACCTCCTTCGTTTAATGAATTTAAAAATGTTATGAATATAGTGTGCCATATGGAAATAAACACAATTAGGACAAGAACAAATAGAAAAACATCTTATTATATTGTATGGGATAATTTACAAAATTTGTTAAAAAAAATTAATTTCAATAGCATGGTATTTTAGTTTAATTAATTGATCTGATTGTAGTGGATGTCTTTGTAAATACTTTAGTTGTTTTGTTGAATGTTATAATAATACCTATTTTTAATTACTTGCATAAAATTGTTATGATATTTCTCTTATATGTTAAAACAATAAACCTGTTTTGAAAAAAAAGAAAAAGTTAACAATTGTATTTCTTGTGGGAAGCAAATACCTCATAAGGATTTTCATTCTTACTGTATTCCTTGCCTAGGCCCTGACCATAACGTTGCTAGTTGTCGGTTTTGTGCTAGATTTAACCAATGCACTGTTAAGCGTCGGTACGATTTTGCATTCCATTACTTTGGCAGAAGGTTTCCTTACATAATGCCATCGGAACAACCGACTACCGGAGTTTATAAAAAGCGCAAAGAAAAAGAAAAGGACAGGCATCCGAGATCCAAAACCGACGATGAGGCTTCTGCTAGGCCTGTCGCCGGTTCGTTGGTTCTCAGTAAGGCGCTTTCACAGCCCCTGACGCCCTCTACCTCAGAGCCACAGGCCACTTCCGACTCCCATGTGGAGCCAACGAGGCCACTGGAAACTCAAGGTATTGGACACTCAGAAACTATTCCCTCAGATGAGTCCGGAGCCGCTGAGCAGGCATCAGCTTCTGAGGGTGTTTTCAGGCCTACACAGTTATATGTGAAACCTACTTCAGCTTCAAAGGCAAAGACTAAAGCAGCTCTAAAGACAAAGAAACAAGTACAGCATTCTCCTGGACAGGCCTCCATGCCTAAAAAAAAAAAAAAAAGATGCTTAAAATGGCCGAAGACCTTATTACTTTAATCAGGGGTTCCCATCCCCTTCCTGATAAGAGGCCTAGGCAAGAGTTAGAATACGAATCTTCAGACCAGGTTTCCATTTCCTCTGATTCCTCCTCTGAACAGGAATATTATCTTCCTCCCTATGAGGATTCTGATGCTGAAGAATCTATCCCTTCAGCTTCCCCTCCTGAGGATTATTCTTTTGGGGAGACACTGCATACTATGAGGGAGCATTTCCACTGGGAGAGCCAAGATTACTCAGAATCCAAGAAAAGGCTCAGAGACTTCCTTTTATTGCCTCAGCACAGGCCCCTTGCTATCCCACCTGTTTTAGACATTGTAGATGATGTATTTTCAGAGTCCAGTATATCTCCACCAGCTTCTGTTAAGCCAGACAAATACTATAGGGTTCCTGATTCACATAAATTTCTTTATAAAAACCCTGCTGCTGACCCAGAAACCATCTCTTAGGGTCCCAAAGGGGTCAAGGCTTCTACTGCAAAAAACCCTATCCCCTCTGATAGGGATTCTAGGGCCCTAGACAGATGGGGTAAAAATATTTATACTTCTGCAACCTTGGCTGTAAGAGCCTTAAATTGCCAATTTCATATGCTTAAATATCAGCAATATCGTATGTCATTGCTTAAACAGAAAATGTCAACAAATTCAGAATGTGCAGACAACAAGGAAATGCAGGATTTATTGCATGCAGCTGAACAAGTTGGAAAGCATACTTTGCAATGTGGTTTTGATTGTCTAGAGGCCTCCTGCAGGGCCGCTGTTACAGGTTCTGTCATTAGGAGGCATGCTTGGTTAAAAAAACAGAATCTGCCTGATCATGTTAAAGCAAAACTATTAGATGCTCCATTACAGCATGATACTTTGTTTGGTGTTAAAGCAGAAGAGGTGTTGAAGAAAATGGAGGACAAAGCTAAATCTATGCAAACAGTCAAGGATTTCTTGCAGGTACAGCCTCCCAGGTTTAGCAGGAACTGGCCCACAAAGAATTGGTCCTTTCCAGTGTCCAATAGGCCACAAAGAGGCAGATACAGACGCCTCAGAGGCAGATCACAGCCTCAAGGCTCATACAGGACTAAACAATGGGGTGCTTCTACCTCCAAGAGCGGAGAGGAAAAATCACAGCCATACAGGAAACAGTCTCAATGACTTTCCCCTTCCAGCACCAAGCACTTATCTTTTGGCAGCCCCTTTGGGGGGGAAACTAGCACTTTTTCCACAAAATTGGCACATGATCACCCAGGACAAATGGGTTCTAAATATAGTATCACAAGGCTACAGGTTCCACTTTCACACCCTGCCAAGGCCAAATGGTATGCCAGACCTGCCACGTAATCAGTGGGCAGAGGCACATAAACAAGTTTCATCCCTCATGGACATGAGGGCCATTCAACAAGTAGTACAGCAAGAGCAGGGACAAGGATTCTATTCAAGACTGTTCTTGGTACCCAGAAAGGACAAAGCCTGGAGACCAGAACTGGACCTATCTATTCTAAACACATACCTGGATATTCCAAAATTCAAAATGTTGACTCTACAGCAGCTTCTGCCCATGTTGGGCAAAAAAGCTTGGCTTGTGACTTTAGATCTAAAAGAGGCATACCTGCATGTCCCAATCAGACAAGCATGCAGAAGATACCTCAGATTCAAAGCTGGCTCAATGCACTACCAATTCTCTACACTGCCCTTTGGCTTATCTACTGCACCCAGGGTCTTCACAAAGCGCCTGGCTCCAGTAATTGCATACTGCAGACAAAGAGGAATACAAATATATCCTTACTTAGACGACTGCCTCATTCAAGCAGAGAACAAGGACATTCTACTACAGCATCTGGCGTTTGTAAAGAGATTACTACCATGCCTAGGGTACACAGTCAACGAACAGAAATCAAAACTAGTACCCTCTCAAGAGATAATATTCCTGGGTGCAAGCTTAAATACAACTGCCCAGATGGCTTATCTCATGCCAGACAAAGACAACTGACTACCTATTTCAAACTGTTGGCAACAAAGGCCCAGTTATCTGCAAGAAAAATTCTGCAGGCTTTGGGCTTCATGGCATCCTGCATTCTACTAATTCCATATGCAAGACTGCATATGAGGAAACTTCAGTGGTACATAAAAAGTGTTTGGACTCAACATTGCCACAGCCTGGAAACAATAGTTACTCTCATTCCCTGCCTACAACAGGAGTTTCGATGGTGGGCGAAGGCCTGTCACCAGAACAAGGGACAGCCATTCACTCTACCCACAGCCACACAAACATTAACAATGGATGCATCGGATTATGCCTGGGGAGCCCACATGGCAGGAAGATGTATTCAAGGCACATGGTCCGCAAACCAAATGCATCTGCATATCAATCAAAAAGAGATGCTAGCTGTTCAAAATGCCCTGACTACTGACTTTGTGGGACACAGCATTGACTTACCAAGTACATCTGCAGGCACAATTCCTGCCAGGAAAGATAAATACTCTGGCAGACGAATTAAGCAGAAACCTCATGGATCCCCACGAGTGGAAATTGGATCCACAAGTCTTCAGCATGGTAACAAGGAAATGGGAATGCCCGGACATAGATCTATTTGCCTCACCTCACAACTACCAACTAAAGAGATTCTGCACAAGGACTTATCACAGACAAGCATGGAAAGTGAATGCCCCATCTTTCAGCTGGAAAAACTTAACATTATATGCCTTTCATCCTCTCCCTCTCCTTCCCAAGGTACTCCTAAAGGTCAGACAGAAGAAGCCGAAAATGATACTAATTGCCCCAGACTGGCCACGCCAGTACTGGTATCCAATCCTAAGGAACTTGTCTCAATGCCCAGCTTGGACCTTACCTCAAGTGCCTCATCTACTGTCCCAGCAGAACAATCAGATCCTGCACAGCCAACTCAAGACCTTAAATCTGGCAGAATGGAGGATAATGTAGTCATACAAAACACACCTCTCACTAAAGCGGTGATGGATGTCATTTTGGAGCTCAGGAGGCCTAGTACTAGAAAATCCTATGCTGGAAAATGGAGGAGATTCTGTGCTTGGAACCAGGCACAAGGAATTGACACAGCTGTACCAAATATTCCTCAGATTTTGCAATACTTGACTGAGATGCTGGACAAAGGCCTATCCTTCTCATCTATAGAAATTCATGCCTCTGCCATTTTGGCTCATTACAATACAGAGCTACCAATCTTTTTGCATCCGTTATTAAGGCAGTACCTCAGAGAGGCCAAAAATTTAATGCCTCCAAGGAGATCACCAATACCAGCATGGGACCTCAATTATGTTTTGGAAAAACTCACCCTGCCGCCTTTTGAGCCAGCCGCTACAGCTGATATAAAGTTTTTATCTTGGAAAACAGCTCTGCTCCTAGCAATAACTTCGGCAAGATGAGTCTCAGAGCTACAGGCACTCATGGCTGTGGAAACTTATCATTTTTTATC
Organism: Protopterus annectens; assembly: GCF_019279795.1. Lineage (NCBI taxonomy): Eukaryota > Metazoa > Chordata > Ceratodontiformes > Protopteridae > Protopterus > Protopterus annectens. Next base: position 65,803,920 of record NC_056738.1, read on the forward strand.
CAGACAGGGTTTCTCTGAAGATAAACCCGACTTTTATGCCTAAGGTAGTGTCCAGTGTGGCCCTTAACCAAACTATTCATCTACCTACCTTTTATCGAAACCCACAGAATAAGGGGGAGAGAATTACGCATTCTTTGGACATACACAGACAGCTACACTTCTATTTGAACAGAACCAAGGCTTTCAGAAAGACAGAGCAATTACTAGTGGCATTTGCTGCAAGATCACAAGGAAAGGCTATCTCAAAGCAGACTATTTCAAAGTGGATAGGCCACTTCATTCGTTTCTGCTATTCACAACATGGCAAGCCAGTACCTAAGGGCATAAGGCCACATTCAACCAGAGCAGCAGCCACTTCAGCAGCCTTTCTCAGGGGAGTACCAACCAAAGACATTTTAGAGGCTGCTACTTGGAGTTCAGTGCACACCTTCACAAAGTACTATCACTTACCACTCTACTCTAAACCCAGGGCAGGCTTTGTCACTGCAGTTCTGCAGGGCCTAATAGCCGCTCCTATTGCTGTTTAGCTCCAGCATCCCAACCTTAGCTTTGGGATTCAACCCAATTGTAATGACTGTAACAGTGAAACACGAAGAACATAGTACAGTTGTGTACACTTACCATAAATGTAGATGTTCGAGTGTATTCACTGTTGCAGTCCAGGTTACCCACCCACCATCCCCCATATCATTGCTGCAATTTATCTGCTCTTCTCTAACCTATATAACCTATGTGGTGTATTTGCTTCTAGATGAAGGTATTATATATATTTTGGTGCATGCATGTTTTATTGGCATATTTTTAGCCTGCCCTTTGGGGGGCACCTGACATCTGAAGCAAGAAAAACTGAAGAAAATGGCGTCAGTTGCATCTTTTATACCCCTGGCGCACTGACGTCAAGGAAGGTGTGACAGCAATCGACACCGGACCTAGACTTTGGAATTCAGGCCGACTGAGGGTAGCCTGCCAGCAGGATAACCCAACTGTAATGACTGCAACAGTGAATCACTCGAACATCTACATTTATGGTAAGTGTACACAACTGTACTTTACATGTATTGGTAACATATCTAAATACAGCTGCAAACTTTTTTTTTTATGAGACTCATTGCTCATACTACTGTTGGAACTGTCTGGGTATCCTTCTTTTACACTACCCTCGTTTCTGCCTACAAGTCTTGGTATTCTATGACTTTGTGTCTCTCTGTATGTAAGACACTGTAATTACTGGGTGTAGCAATTTCAGTGAGCAATGGTACTTTAGTCTTCTTTCCCTGGACGACTGTATCTGTTTTTTTTCGCATCTATTTTTTGAACTGTTGGTAATGGGTGATCCTATGTGATATAAACATAATTTTCTATAATGCTTTGTGGCTTATGTTTCCCATGCTTCTCAGCTACTTCAATATTATAATGTTTGCACAATCCCTAACGCAACAATCTTGCCACATTATTATGCCTTTCAGTATACAGGTCTTCTGCCATTAGTGTATCGCACCCAGCAACAAGATGTGCACCTGTTTCCAAATCCGTTGTACAAAACCTACATTTGTCTGTTTCTCTAACATGTTCAATGGACTTTGTAAACCAATGTGTGCATTGTCCACTATCCTTAGCCACCAATATTAACCTTTCGTCTTTTGGTTTAAATGAACCTCTTCTTAACCATTCCTGCATTAGATACAGATCGACATGAGGTCATTCCAGGAGTTTTCTCTATTTGCAACTATATTTATGAATTTTCCACATTTCTTGCCTTTTCATCTGATCCTTCACCTTATAGTCTTTCTTTTGTTTTTGGCACATTCAGATTCTCTGCTGGAGTGCCTTCTGTGTGGAGTCTGCATGTCCTCCCCACGGTCGAGTGGTCTCCGAAAGACATGCGTGAATGGGAGTGCCTTCACTGAAGGCTGGGCATCGGGTTGGCAACTCGGCACCATAAAAATCTACTGCCAATCATTAGCGGACCGGAGTTCCACTTTGGCGACCCCTAATCGGGAAAAGTCAAAAAGACAAACAACAGTTGCTGGCTGATTTTTATCTAATTCTGGTTTGATTTCGATTCCCGCTTGACACAGATATGCTTCTGCAGAGGTCAGTAGGTATGTATGCAGTCCTACAATTGCAGATTTATACATGTAATCAATTTCAAGGAGGCCCATACCTCCTTCAGAGTGGGAAATATATAATCTTGGTATACACTAATTTTTATAAATCATTTGATAAGCATGAAGCATTTTCCTTGTTTTCCTGTACAACTGATCCAGTACCTTTTGGTGCCAGTCTTTCAGCCCACAACTGTAAGTTACAACAGGAAGAACAAACTGGTGTATACTTTGAACTCTGTTCCTAGTATCAGAGCTGTTTTCAGTATTAATTTTAGTCTTCTTAAATTTTCTTTACCAAGTTTTATTCAAATTTATTCATATTTTATTATTGAACCTTCATCAGTTCCCAAATGTTTATACACTTCCTCTTGTTCAAGTCCTTTGGTATCACATCCCTCTCCCAGACTGATATTTTCTTGGTGCTGCAGCTTTCCTGCTTTAAAAGGTTCTTTTGCACATTTATCAAGACCAAATGACATTCTTATATCGTCTGATAAAGTTTTGACCACTTGCAGTTGGGCTTTCAGTTTCTCATCTGATGAACTAAACAGTTTTAAATCATCCACAAAAAGAAGATAAGTCTTTACACTTTGCTGTTTTCTTGCAGCCAAATTGTAGCCATGACCTAATCTATTAAGTAGACAGCTTAATGGGTTAAGGACAAGACAAAAGAGCAGTGGTGACAAAGAGTCACCCTGGAATATCCCCCTATGAATTTTTATCCCTGCGATAATAATTTGTCCTTTATCATGGCTTAGCTGCAAAGTGGTTTGCCACTGTTTTCTGGTCACAGTAAAGTAACTGATCAATGTAGTGTGTATCTTATTCTTTTGTAAGCACTCTTTTATCTACGAATATGGGATGTTGTCAAATGCGTTTTTTTGTAGTCTATCCATGCCATACATAGATTCTTCTCCTTTTTACAATTCTCCATTATAACTTTAACAACAAATGATCTTTTGTTGCATATGACTGTTTTTTGTTACCCTTTTGTTCTATTGCCATGATGGAGATTTTTTTTTCCAAATGACTATAAACTCTGTCGGCATCAATTTCAGTGTATAATTTATACATCATTGGAAGGCAAGTTATTGGGCTGTAGTTTTTAGAATATCTTGCAGGTTCATTCTTAAGGAGAAGTATTGATGTGATGTTGTCCTGTCTTGCCTTCATTCTTACTAGGTTGAGTTCGGATCCGATCCTCAGATCCATCTCAACCTTTATTTACATGCTCGAGTTTCTCTGCCAGCTCATGGCTAAAGTCCCTATCCCAGCATTCACTAGAACCATCCCCAGATCTTGTTTGCCACTAAACAGATTGAGCGTTCGTCTACTAGCTTTGGCTAAGTATATTTTTTTATTTACCTTTTGCTTTAACTCTTAGACTTTTTGTTGGGATAACTAGATTTTTAGCTTTTGTAGCTGAGTGTTTTCTTATTTCTGGATACTTTCAAACTGAGCTGTTTATTTGCTGACTTTGGCCATCGTTTACCCCTAGGCCTTGTATTCCTTCCTGGCGTCTAATTTTTTGTACTTGTCCTGTTCTGTCATAGTTCATTTAAATTAGAGAACTCAGCCCATTTTAGTTAGAGGGCTTTATCCCTAGTGTTCCTGCTGTTCTTTTCACAGTTTGTTCTTAACTGAAGTATCGTTATACTCTCCATTTATGTCATAAAACTGTTTTTTCCCCCTCTGTGTGTTCTGTGTCAGGGCCCATTTCAGTTAGATGGCTTAGTCTTGTTTTTACCCCATGTGTGTTGTATTTTTCAACAGCTCAATCCGTTTAAGATAGAGGGTCCAGCAAAAAAAAAAAAAAAAAAAAAGAACTACCTTGTTTTTTGATTGTTGTTATTGTTGTTCTTGACCTTAATAATGTCAAGCAAGGAATCTAGGCCAATGGGTTTTAAAAAATGTGAAAAGTGTAAAAAAAATGCCCCTTAGTGATAAACATACCCTTTGTGTTTATTGTCTTGGGGCTATCCATCTACAGGAGTCATGCTCTTTCTTTCATTCCTTTAATCATAGATCCCTCCTTTAGAGGAAGAATAAGCTGATACTAAAAGGTCTTCTCAAAACCCCCTTCTCAGAGGCACTGAAAGAAGGTATGGGTTCACCAAAATCAGACAAGTCTCCTTCTGCTAAATCTGACAAGTCAGAAAAATCTGTTAAAAGACTTTCTCTGCCTACTTCTCTGGATTCGGCGTATAAAATACCCAGATTGTCCTCCTCAGTTCAGAGAGTTACCGGATCAAACAAAGTCCCATCGGCTCCGTCCCTTTCTTGCTCTGTGTCAATGGAGTTCGAACTAAGGAACTGGTATCTCCTATTTTTGAGGTCTTCTACTCTTCAAAAAGCAAAATTCCCCACCCCCTCGACCCATTCTTCTAGGAGTCTGTCAGATGACAACGTAGATTTTGTGGTACAGAGATTACTACAGACAATGGCAATGGCCATATTACTGTTGGATCTGACACGCAGGGCTTCAGATCCTACGACATCTACCTCCTCTGCTCCATATCCTCCTCTGATCCAGCCTCTGGCTTCGGGGGTCAGAAGAACCAGAGTTGGTATTAGTGGAACTGTTGGATCCGAGACTGGAGCTGATGGAATCTAGGATCTGACACTCTCCAGTCGGTCCGGGTGGGGATGAGTCGGATAAGACAGCTGTTGGATCTGACTATGACTCTCGGGGCCTTGGCTCGGGTGAGTTTGGCTCCTACCTCTACCTTGGATACATCGTGTCTCAACTTCTTCGGATCCAGGGTTATCCTCGTATGAGGGACAGGAGGCTTTTGAGTTCATGAGGAGGGTGCTGTCTCCACAGAAAGCTCGGCAGTCCTCTCCAGATATTCCTCCCGTCAGAGCATGGGTCCCTGCCTCTCTGCCTCTGCATCCACAGCGACACAGAGACCCCAGGCCTCAGGATGCCCCATAGGACACCCCTCACTCTTCCAAAAACCCAGATCGACGTTTAAAATCCCAAGACGAAAGTCACAAAAAAAAAAAATGGAAACTTGAACATCAGATTTTTTTTACTAGAGTACGTAAACACTTGCCGAACATACCCCTTTCTCCACTGTAGTGCAATCCCAGAGTTGATATATATAGTTAGGGAGGGTGTGGGGGGTGCATCCCCTCCACCTCGGTGGGTTTTACTTACCAAGGTGTGAGTTTTGTTTCCATTTGGCCAGTGTTTACTTAACCTAATAAAAATCTGACATTTGAGTTTCTGCGGTTTCATGATTTTTGTCTCTGGATTTTAAATGGCAATCTTCTGGGCATCAGGATTTCAAAGTAGACACATATACATACATATGTGTATATATATATATATATATATATATATATGTACACACACACACACACACACACACACACATATATATGTGTGTGTGTGTGTGTGTGTGTGTGTGTGTGTGTGTGTGTGTATGAAATGTTTAGAATGTAAAGCCACCTTGGACCAGCCAGCAAATAATAAAATTGCAACTTTAAAAGCGCAGAAAATAATATATGAACCTTCTTAAAAGTTTCAAAAATTTTGTTAAACGTTGAGCACTTTCATTCCCAAAACAATCAGTGGGACTTTTTCAGAACATTAAAAACATTTCAGATGACGTCTTTTATAAAGAAAAAATTAACCAGTTATCCAATTAACAACGGTTTGTCTTAAAGAAACACTTCATTTTAAAGACAAATGAGTACAACTTCCATATAGATGAACTTGTTGCAAGCACTTATAGGATCCTAAAAAGTTGTCTCCACCTAGAAGCATCCTGTGAATCTTATGTTATTTAAATGTAAAAGTCTACAAGAGGAAACCAAATAAATACATACCACAAAACGTTCCTAATCTTGTTAGAAAATAGAATAAGGATAAAAATAAAGCTTAAGTTCCATCCATTTTAATAAACGTCCCTTTATAAATCTATGGCTTTCTTTCTTAGAATTGGAAGTATAGAGAGATTGTCGTTAATGCCTAGCATTTAACTTTATTTGCCACTGCAACTCTCTGATTTCTAAATCCAACTCCCACCATCCCGGGGTTGTGACAGGCACCACATTCAAAATACCGAAACTAAATTTTGCAAAACCCTGGCATTCTAAGATGTGTTTATAAAGAGAATTATTGAGATTAGCTTTAGAGATGGTGTACAGATGTTCATAAATTATCTATCTCAGTTGTCTCCTAGTTTTTCCTACATAAAAGAAATCCACATTTATCACAAATCGCAATATATATTATACCTCTAGTATTACAATTCCCCTTTTTAAATATAATTACAAATGGTGTACCTTTTAAAGGTACTGATTGTACTTCCAAAATATAAGATCATTGTTTACATGTTCCACATCAGGTTGTACCTCTCAAAGAAAGGGATAGATTAATCACAACATGCTCAAAAAGGTGTTTAAGATTCTTGCCAGCTTTATATACAAAGTGGGGTTTGCAACTTATAACTTCCATTATTTTTGGGTTTCCCTTAAAAATAACCCAATAATTGGTAATTATATCTTTAATTTCTCTAGCACCAGATCTAAAGGGAACCACCATACTTTTGTTATACACCTGTGTGGTACCTGAACATCCTTTAAGGGTAATTGGGTATTTTGTTCCCCATCCTGACATCACTTCATCACAAATATGATTTATAAGGGATTGGGGATAACCCATTTCCACAAACATTTCCATTATGTTACTTACTTCTACTTTAAAATTCTCTAAATTAGAACTCATTGTAGCTGTCCTAATCAGCTGCCCCTTAAAAGTATTCTTTTTAGTATAAGTAGGATGGTTACTTTGGTAGTTTAAATAGCTGTTAGAAACTGAATTCTTCCTATAGATTTTAGATACAAAAGTACAGTTCTCTCTCTCCTTGGATAAAGTTACGTCCAGGTAGTCTATACTAATGTCTTACATGACAGCAGAAAATTTTAAGTATGAAGTAGCTCTGTTTAGGTATTCCACAAATTTTACTGGTTGTTGTGATGTCTCTTACCACAAAATAAAGATATCATCCAAAAATTGGACGTATGTGACCCAGTGATTGGGAAATTTTGTATTGAACACAAATTTGGATTCCCAGGCATAAAGGACTAAATTGGCGTATATGGATGCACTACTTGCACCCATTGCCACACTCTTAATCTGTCCTAAATATTCATCTTTGAAAGTAAATTAATTGTTTATCAAAATGAGTTCCATCACACTCATAATAAAGTTAACCATTGTTTCATTTAAACTAGTCAATTTCCTTATAGTTTCATAAAATAAATTCAACCCTTCTTGATGGGGAATAGATGTAAACAGGTCTACAGTGTCAATAGTTGAGAAGCAACATTCCGTACTATACCAGTCCTTATTAATTTTTGCCAAGAAATCCCAGGAATTTTACAACAAATAGAAAATAGGTTTCACTGAATCCTTGAGAAATCTATCAATAAACACTCCCAGGGGATAGGTGGGGGGGGGGGGGCTATTATGTGTGACAATAATAACTCTAAATGGAGGTTGGTGTAATGTTTTGTGGACCTTTGGGATCCCGAAAGCAGTGGAGATGAGTGGGTGTTCCACTTTTAAAAAATTAAACAATTCTTCAGAGATAGCACCTTGTAGAAGGGAAACTTTGTTCCTAGATGCTACCTGATATTTGTCTGTATCATAAAAGGTATCAAATAACTGATTTATATAATCTGTCTTATCAAATAAAACCACTCCCCCACCCTTATCTGGTTTCATTATTCTGATGGTGTCATTGCACCTACAGTCCTGCATTAATTGAAATTCTTCTCTTGACATATTGTAAAATCTTTTCCTTCTTCTATTGAGAGTAGAATGAATTTCCTGACAACAGGCCTTCTCAATAACCGAAAGAAATGGGTGCAAGGGGGATTTAAACAACTCTTTTTGTTAAGTGGCAAATCATTTGAAATGGTTTCATCTTGACTTATTTGATCCTTAAAATATAAATGAAGGTTCAGTTTTCTAGTAAAAAATCTAAATTCAGTTAAAACGTCATCCCACCCACACATTAAAAGGTGAAACAAATTTAAAACCTTTTTTTAAACAGGGTAAAGTGTGTTTTGTTAACCCTCCCATCAGTGTAGCTAACTAGCTATATGTTCAAACCTTTGTATGTATTTAATTTCCCATCATGGGCTATCTTGATATTAAGCGAGTTCTTACCCATATTTTCCTGCTGTGTCAATTGTCTCAATTGTTGTTCCTGCCACTGTTTCTCCAACCCCTCCCTTTCCCTCTGCCCCTCATGCCTTTTGGAGTGTGGGCACGGGGTAAAAATCCCTTTGTCTGCTTCTATTTTCAATCCTGTCTGATCTCCTGAGTGGTGAGTAATTATTATCACATGCTGCCATTCTTTCACAATCCATTTCTTGAGGTAGTTGATCTTGTTCAGTGGAAGGAACTAATTCCCTATCCAAATTTCTAAAGCCCAGATTACCAAATTCCTCCTCCATCAGATCCACTAGTTTGTCAAAATATAAATTAGGTAGGGGGTAGACAACCTTCTTACTATATTCATTTTCATCTCGAACCTTTTTTTTTACGTTTACGTGCTAAATTTAATTTAACTTGGTGTTCAACTCTGTTAATATATTATCGTACCTGTAAGCATTTGATTCAAACAATAAATCTTCTAATATTTCATTGTTAATGGTATTGGGCTCCTGTAAAAGTTTGTTAATTCTAAAATTGTTCAGTTTGATGATAAACAACATTAGTTCAAATCCATATCTGTCAAACATTTTAAGTAGTTCTTCAGTCCTGCTTCTCTCACCTTTAAGCCAGTAGGGAACTTGTACATCAAATCGTTGTTAATTGGATAATTGGTTCATTTTTTTCTTTATAAAAGACTTCAACTGAAATGTTTATAATGTTCTGAAGGAGTCCCACAGATTGTTTTGGGGACGAAAGTGCTCAATGTTTAATAACATTTTTGAAGCTTTTAAGAAGGTTCATATATTATTTTCCTTGCTTTTATAGCTGAGATTTTATTATTTACTGGGTGGTCCAATGTAGCTTTTCATTTACCAGTTATTTATAAGCCACCTAACCACACTGTTTTATTGTTTTCGTTACTTTCGTGGCACATGACAGTGCACTAACTGTGCAGCCTCAGCTTCTGAATTCATAGAAGCATACAAGGTGATTGCTTCCTTCCTAATAGCCATTGCAGTTGTGTTTCACTGAGAGCACAGTCCTGTGTTTTTCCTGTACATGTGGTGTGTGTGTGTGTGTGTGTGTGTGTGTGTGTGTGTGTGTGTGTGTGTGTGTGTGTGTGTGTGTGTGTGTGTGTGTCTGCGTATGCACGTACATACGTGTTTGTGGGTGTGTGTGTAGGCATGCATATGTGTGATGAATGGAATGGTCGAACAAGTGAGGAAAACAACTGGACTGACACAAGCCTGCTGTCCATGTGCTTGTTTTAAGTTCTAATCACCGTTAAATATTTCAAGTTGCTAGACTTACGTTCTGGAGTTTCAAACTTCCAGTATGTTCCCACACTAACTGAGATATTAAGAACTATTTTCCACAGTTGTGGGTATGTGCTGTATGACAATATTACCACTAAATAGTTGAACAAGTAGTAAATGAAAAGGTACTGAATGATATCAAAGTGAAGCTTACATTAAGTTGGATAAACGTTACATTGATATTTGCAGTCTAAATTGTTTACTTGTAGGGATAGTTACTGCAGTTCTACTGAATATTTACACATATATGAATAGTCATTGTATTTTTGTAAATCTCTCCAAAAATACAGTGTTCACAGACTTGCTTCACATCAAAATCGAGGTCAAATTTGTATGAACATAACTGCTGCAGACATTGGAGGGGTCTAACTAATATGATTATAGAGATATTGAGAGCTGTTTAACTGTAGTAATAGAAGGTTTTTTATTATTTATTACTCAGATTTAAAATCAGTGCTATAGCTTGATACAGAATTACTGTTACCATTGCAAAGATGAATGCATGCCAATGAAGTTTGCTGCTCATACAATTTTTGTAGTTAAGTTTTTCAGGATATTTTGATTTGTTTATAGTTATGAATTATAATGACAGGATGTCTTTAGGTATCTGGAAACCACTCCGTGGCTTGTTCTGAATGAGTTAAGCAGTGTCATGTATTTTTCATATTTGTTACTGCTATTTCAGGCTTTTTGTCTTCTTAAACGTGACAGCAGACAACAGCTTTTTGTAGACTCCCTTCTTTAGTCTTTGATCAGTGAATATCAGTGATAATTCTGAAGAGTAATACTGGGTGCCAGGCAGTGCAGTTTACTAGTTATCAGTGTTCTGAAGTGTGAGCACAAAAGTGTAATTTAGTGATTAGTTACCAACTTCAAGACTTCAAGACTTTGGTATTTCGGAGAATTCCTCTTACTCCAAGATATGATAATCTCAGAGTTAGACAATTATCAGGGATGTGGGGGTGCAACCTCCCCCATATTGAGACCGGGTGGGAGAGGTGAGTCCCTCCTGCAAAACTTCTTACAAGAATGAATGAGTTTTGCTTTTGTTAGCGCTAGTTTTTTCTCTGCACATTTTAAGGTTGATCAGTGCTGCATTGTTTTTTTTTTTTAATTTTGTTAGATCGTACATTATTTATAGCCTAGAACTTGGGCTTTTAATGCTATTTAGAAAGTGGTATTACAAAACAACAATCCTCCACTGATCAGTTTGACATCCAAATGGGTAAAGTATTGTAGAGAATGAGACCACTGAAAAACAAAAAGTGCCTACTTACAGCACTAAATCCATGTGCCACAAGAAAAAAATTCATAATGGCATTTTTTCACTTTCTAACCGAGACTATTTAAGAGATTTTTTTTATAGCCATCAATGGGTTAAACACAAAACTCAGTGCACCAAAGTGAATGTGAAACAATTTAACAGTGTAAAGTAATATTTCTAGAAAACAAAGGCAGTTTTATATTCCATTAGGTGTAGTTAGCTGACTAGATAAACCACAATGTTAGAATGGAAGGGTTATGCGGACAGATGTGAATCACACCAGAAGGTTACATATTTGGGCATTGATTTATAGTTGGATTGTTGTCTATAAAAAAAAGTTTCCAGTAATGACACAGTACTGTTGGGTGGTGCTGTTTCTGCATACCACCAAGTGAAGTACAAACTAAAGGCACATAGCAAGTGCACATGCTGCATTCAGAGCTTTGATTTAAAGGTACCATTCTTGAAAATATTGTGCCTATAAAATAAAGCTCAAGTCTTAGGTAAAGAAATCTACTTCAACATCATATGTAAATTTATCTCATGAGTCAACTGAATTACACACAAATGCCTTTGCAGAATATTTATTTTATTTATCCTTTGGTGACTGGGTTAGTCCCATTAGAATACTGGTATCTTTTCAGGGGACAGCCAAGGTGGCATTTGCACTACTAGGGGAAGTTTGGCCAGGGCATCAGGGATTCCCCAACTCTTTTTGAGAGGTGCTATGGGATCTTTTACATCCACTTGAACTACCACCAACACAAGCAGATGGCACCTTCGATTAACATCTCATCAGAATGACAACACAGTCAAGAGTGCAGCATTCTCACCCCACTAGCAAGGTCAACCAGCAGCACTTTAATGAACCATCCTGTGTCTATGTTTGAAAGGATGATTTACTCCACAGATGATAATTTGCAAAGAAGATATTAAAATATTTGTGAGAGGATACTCAGCATTAGACATTCAGCAGAGGTATCATCTGTGCAGTGAAGATGCACTCCCACCCCCACCCCCACCCCCGCTGTAAGTATTTAGCGTGGATTTTCTTTTTGTTTTGCAGAGGCACTGATGTGATTCTGGTTTCTGACCCACCTGTGCTGTTTTCCTTCCATAATGATAATGACTTTGGGCAACAATGTAGGAATAATTATGGTATAACATTTTTATTTATTTAACATTTATTTATTTTAACATCTGATCTGATGTTGTTAATCTTCACCTAATCCTTGACAGTGGGTACAGTTTCGAACCTCAGAACCAACTCGGCCGTATCTTTCAGCTCACGCTCTCCAAACTCTTGAGTTAGGCACTACCCATAATGCTCCTCACAGAGATTACCTCAGTTCTCATTTGCCACTTCGCAGACCAGATGTGTTTGTTTCTTCTCTCGAGCTTGGCTAGTAATTGTAAGTGTTTTCAGTTTTTTTCAAATTCTCCTTGCTTTTTCTCTTAATTTCCTTTATTCCTTATACTCTACCAGCTCCTCTTCCTTTCTAATTAACCTTCCGTCTCTCTTTTATTATGTTGTTAATCTGTCTTTTGCCATCTTTGGTAAAACTTCTTTTCCCTTAATACCTTTAAAAGGTACATCTTAATACCATTGCTGGTATTGTTTCTTGTTTCGTCTCTCCCATCTAAAAAAAAAAAAAATATATATATATATATATATATATATATATATATATATGGTTTACTATGGGAAAGTCGAATGATAGGATCATCAACCACGTCTGCGAAAGTGACAATTTCGAATTCCAACATTGTCGAAATACAACATGACTTCAGCCTCAGAACTGGCTTTAACATTGGTCTAGATAGGGACAAGATTTGTACTTTGACAATGTTGGATTCGACATTGTCACCGTTTGGCCTTTGGACTTCATCTAAAGTGGATTCCACCGAGTCTGCTTTGACTTTCCCATGGTAAACCATATATATATATATATATATATATATATATATATATATATATATATATATGTATAAAATTTATATATTTTTGCTCCCTTCCCTCTTCAGTTTCCATCAATAATGTTGGACCATAAATAAAAACTCTCTCCCTCAAAGCCTTCCAAGGGCACCTCAGGTTTCAAGAGGTGTAAACATGTGAGGGTAAAATGCCCAATTCAGACGGACATACCCTGTGTGTGTGTACTGTTTGTGTAGGATTCACCTTCAAGAAAATTGTGCGATGTGTAACGAGTTTTCTACTCGCAGTTTGACAGAAAGAAAAAATAAATGAATCTTGAAAGAGCTCCTGAAATCTTCCTTCGACGAGGTCATCTCTGGTTCCAAGGAGAAAACTAGTGCTTCTGAGTCTTCTTCTTCACATGAATCCAAGAAAAGATCATCTTCAGTCCTGAAGTCTTTGGAACCATCTAGAAAAATTTAAAAAACGACCTCAGTACTGAAGAGTTCATCGGCACCAGAGGACTGGCCTACACTGACTAAATTGACTTTGGAGCTGACAGCCTCTACATCGGTACCCAATGATCAACCGGTACCTAAGATAATGGGGCTTCCAGGACTCCCAAGAACTACTTACTCCCTTTCTGTGGACCCTTTTAGAGATACCCCATTTGTGGAAGTGAGACCACCTAGATATCAATCCACTGCTGGTGATAGCGGCTACCACAAAGAGGGAAATCGCTGAGGAGAGTCTCACTCTCTATCCTTCTAACGTTGGATAGATTTGGGAAGTGTGCTTATGCTTTATCGACGTTCACGCTAAGCTCCTTAAATTATATGGCACACTTTACCAGGTTACAGAGAGATTTGATTAAAGAACTTTCATATCCTCTCTCAGGAGCAGTGGCTGAAGAGGTCTGTGACAAAGTTTCCTCTCAGCTAGCAACCCTAGATGCTATCTCCAACTCGTCCATGAGGCTCATTGCACATGCAGCCGAAGGGACGTCCAGGGCAGTGGGTTCAGGTATAGCCATTAGAAGGCTCTCCTGAATGCACTTGTGTGACTTTGAGGAGCCATTTATAGTGTCATTTGTCAATGTTCCTTTTGACAGATCCACCTCTTTTTGGCCCAAAGGTTAAAGAAACTCTAGCCAGATGTGAGCAAGATGGTAAGACTCTGTCTGCCATAGGCATATGTTTCTCCACTCCTCAGAAGCCTTATTCAAGGAACCAAAGGAGTGGGAATGGTTTAGAAAATCCAGAGGGCCTTTCCAAGACTCACAAGGCAAAGACTTCCCCCAGAGCAGAGGAGGAAGCAATGGAAGACGCCACCCTAGGGGCAGAAATGGACTGCAGAATCATGGGTCCAGAGATTCTTTCTCTGGAGCTTCCTATCAGCATCTCTGAAAGGGTGCCTGATTGCCTTCCTCTGGAGGCAGTTGGAAGATGATTGTCCCTGCACCTACCAGCCTGGCAATTAATAACTTAGACAAATGGGTGCAGGGAATAATATCCAGAGGCTACCAGATTCCACTATCTTCAAGTCCCAAATCCCAGAAAAAACTCCCAGATATTCCACCCAATCAAAGGGGAAGCATTAGTCCTATAAATTCAAAAACTGCTCAAAATAAGAGTCATCCAAAAGGTCCCACCAGACCAAACAGGATCCTGAGTTTACTCAAGATTCTTTTTAGTACCCAAAAAAACAGGGGACTGGAGACCCATTTTGGATCTCAGTCAGTTTCAACAAGGCAGTTCAACAAACCAAATTCCGCATGGTCTCAGTACAATCCATGCTTTTTTTTTTGGAAAGAGACAACTGGATGTGCTCTATAGACCTCCAACATGCTTACTACCACATAAAAATGGAAAAAAGCTCCAGGAGGTATCTACGCTTCCGGCTGGAAGCCAGCCATTTCCAGTTCAGAGTACTGCCCTTTGGTCTTACCACAGCCCCCAGGGTGTTCACCAAATGTTTGGCAGTGGTTACAGCTCATCTCAGACTGCAAGGTTTTCAAGTCTTCCCATACCTCAATGACTGGCTCCTCACCACTACCACCAGGTGTCTCTTACAACAGGCAAGAGATTACACCATAAATGTTGGCACGTCTCTAGGCATTATCATAAATTACAAAACATCCAATCTGTAGCCTTCTCAACAACTAAATTTCATTGGTGCCCATTTAAATACTGTCTCAGGAAATGCTTCTCTTCCTCCAGAGAGACGACAAAGTATCAGGGCCAAAGTCAGAGAAATTCTCCAAAACAGAGTCCTAACAAAACTTGTCCTTCAAAACTTGGGCTCTGTAGACGCTTCAGTCACTCTGGTCCCTCTAGCATGGTTTCATTTGCAAATACTGCAGTGGTTACTAGCAACTCTGTGTCTAATACATCAACCAATGTCTCACCTCATCTTGATTACCAACTGTTGCAAACAAGACCTCAAATGGTGGCTTGAGTCTGATCAGATTGTCATGGGCCGGCCATTCACCCTACCTCAGCCCCAAGCCATAGTGACCACGGATGCTTCCCAGATATGGTGGAGGGGAGCATTATCTGGGAAAGACATACCAAGGAACTTGGTCCCGAATGGAAGCCAGTTTGCACATCAACAATCTGGAAATAATGGCAGTACTGTTAGCGCTGCAAGCATTCCAAGATGCCCTCCCTGTAGGGACAGTTGCAATTCAGACAGACAACATGCCAGTAGTCTGGTATATCAACAAACAAGGGGGAACCAAATCTTACCCACTATGTCGAGAAGCACTCAGAGTTTAGCAATGGGTGAATTCTTCCAACTGCTTTCTGATAGCAATGCATATTCCGGGAAGTTCCATCATGATGGCGGACAAATTGAGCAGGACAATTCTTATGCCTCACGAGTGGTCTCTGGACCCTGTAGTAGTGAACAGTATTTTTCACCTTTGGGGCCAACCTTGCTGTGACCTATTTGCTTCTACCCTGAACAACAAGTGCAGGAGTTACTTTGCTCTAATCCCCCCGGAGGAGTCACTCAGAGACACTCTTCTACATGCTTGGCCTCCCAGTCTGTTATATGCCTTTCTTCCCACTCCTCTAATTTCACAATTCCTAAAGAAAGCCATAAAGATGGAGAACTGAATAATCCTCATTGCCCCCTTCTGGGCTCAACAAGTTTGGTCTCCCTTTCTCTGGCCTCATCTGATACAGGAACCCTGGATCTTGGACCCAGTTCCAGATCTATTAATTCACCCAGAGGGCATAGTTCACCCCAATCTCCAACATCTCAAGCTCACTGCATAGATGTTCTTCGTGTTTAACTGTTGCAGTCATTACATTTGGGTAATCTACTGGCAGGTTGCCCTCAGTCGGCCTGAATTCCAAAACTGATGACAAAGCTTCTCCTAAGCCAGTCGCCACTCAATGAGGCGCTTTCGCAGCCACTGATACCCGCTACCCTCGAGTCACAGGCCTCTACTGACACCGATGTGGAGTCCGGCATGCTGCAAGATACTCAAGGTATTGGACCGATGGATGTATCTTCCTCGGATGGGTCCGGAGCCGCTGAACAGGCACCGGCTTCTGAGAGTGTATTCAGACCTCAACATTTGTATATCAAACCAATGACAGCTGCAAAACCAAAGATAAAATCAACTTCTAAAACTAAAAAACTGATGCATGAGCCACGTGCACAGGCCTCTATGCCTAAAAAACAGATGATCAAAATGGCTGAAGACCTTATTACCTTGATCAGGGGTACCCATCCCACTCCAGATAAGAGGCCTAGGCAAGACACTGTTTATGATTCTTCAGATCAGGTTTCTATTTCTTCTGATTCCTCTTCTGATCAGGAATTATCTATACCTCCCTGATGGTGAGGAGTCTATTCCATCTGCATCTCCTCCTGAGGATTATTCATTTGGAGAAACCTTGCATACTTTGAGGGAGCATTTTCACTGCGAGAGTCAAGACTTCTCAGAATCAAAAAAGAGGCTCAGAGATTTCCTTCTTCTCCCTCAGCACAAGCCTTTAGCTATTCCCCCTGTTTTAGACATTGCGGATGATGTGTTTTTGGAGTCAAGCTTGACCCCTGACTCCTTACCTCCGGCTCCCAGTCAGCCTGACAGATATTACAGGGTCCCTGACTCACATAAATTTTTATTTAGAAACCCTGCTGCTGATCCTGAAACTATTTCACAGGGTCCTAAGGGAATTAATGTCTCAGCAGCAAAAAATCCTACCCCCTCTGACAGAGATTCAAGGGCACTAGACAGATGGGGAAAAAATGTTTATACATCTGCAACCTTGGCAATCAGGACCTTAAACTGTCAATTTCATATGCTTAAGTACCAACAACATGTTGTGGGATTGCTGAAACAGAAAATTATGTTGATTCCAGAATGTGCAGAAAATAAAGAATTGCAGGAATTATTGCATGCAGCTGAACAAGTTGGAAAGCATAATTTGCAATGTGGATTTGATTCCTTAGAGGCCTCCTGCAGGGCCGCAGTTACTGGATCTGTGATTAGGATGCATGCCTGGTTACAGGAACAAAATTTGCCTGATCATGTTAAAGCTAAATTGCTAGATGCACCTTTACAGCATGATTCTCTGTTTGGTATTAAGGCAGAAGAGGTTTTAAAGAAAATGGAAGAGAAAGCTAAGTCTATGCAAACTGTTAAAGACGTCTTACAAGTGCAGCCACCAAGATTCAGTAGACACTGGCCTACGAAAAATTGGGCCTTTCCTGTGTCAGACAGAGCTCAAAGGGGCAATTTGAGACGCAAGATTCATACAAGTTAAAGCAATGGGGCACTTCCACCTCCAAATCTGGAGGAGATAAAGCGCAAACCTACAGAAAGCAATCCCAATGACTTCCCTCTGCCTACACCAAGCACTTATCTTTTGGCAGCGCCCATAGGGGGAAAATTAGCACTTTTTGCTCAAAATTGGCAGTTAATAACCCAGGACAAGTGGGTAATAAACATTGTATCATAGGGATACAGATTCCATTTCCACACTCTGCCAATGGCGTATGGTTGGCCAGATCTGCCAAAAAATCAATGGGCAGAGGCACAGAAACAGGTTACGTCCCTCATGGATATGGGGGCCATTCAGACAGTACCAGAACAGGAAAAAGGACAAGGTTTTTACTCAAGACTGTTCTTGGTACCCAGAAAGGGCAAGGCCTGGCGGCCAATACTGGATTTATCAATCTTGAACACATACCTGGACATTCCAAAATTCAAAATGCTGACTTTGCAGCAGCTTCTGCCCATGCTGGGCAAGAATGCTTGGCTGGTGACTTTAGACCTAAATACCTACCTGCATATCCCAATAAGACAATCATGCAGAAGATACCTCAGATTCAAGGCTGGCTTAATGCATTACCAATTCTCTGCACTGCCCTTTGGCTTATCTACTGCGCCCAGGGTCTTTACAAAGTGCCTGGCACCAGTAATTGCATTTTGCAGACAAAGAAGTATACAAATGTATACTTACTTGGACGACTGTCTCATTCAAGCAGAGAACAAGAACAATCTTCTTTGACATCTGGCGTTTGTGAAAAGGCTTCTAACATGCCTAGGGTACACAATAAAGAAAATAAATCACAACTGGTACCCTCTCAAAAGATAACATTCCTGGGTGCAAGCTTGGATACAACTGCCCAGATGGCTTACCTCACGCCAGACAAGCAAAGGCAACTGACTGCTTACTTCAAACTGATGGCAACAAAAACCCAATCTTCTGCAAGGCAAATTCTGCAGGCTCTGGGTTTCATGGCATCCTACATCCTACTAATTCCATATGCAAGACTGCATATGAGAAAACTTCAATGGTACCTAAAAAGTTTATGGAGTCAACATTCACACAGTCTGGAAACAATGATTCCTCTCATTCCCTACCTGCAACAGGAGTTTCTATGGTGGGCAAAGGTATGTCACCAAAACATGGGACTGCCCTTCACTCTACCCCCTGCCAGCCAAACCTTAACAACGGATGCATCAGATTATGCCTGGGGGGCCCACATGGCAGGAAGATGCATTCAGGGCTTATGGACACCAAAACAAATGCATCTACATATCAACCAGAAAGAGATGCTAGCTGTTCAAAATGCCAACAGCCTTCAAGAACTTACTTCATCCAGGACAACTACTGATAAAGACAGACAACACCACAGTCATGTGGTATATAAGCAAGCAAGGGGGCACGCACTCATACCCCCTTTGCAGATTAGCCATGGCACTGTGGGACACAGCTTTGACCTATCAAATACATCTTCAAGCTCAATTCCTGCCAGGAAAACAAATCATTCTGGCAGACAATTTAAGCAGAGACCTTATGGATCCTCACGAGTGGAAACTAAATCCACAAGTCTTCAGCGTGATAACAGAGAAATGGGGGAGCCCAGACATAGATCTGTTTGCCTCTCCTCAAAATTATCAATTGAAAAGATTCTGCACAAGGACTTATCACAGACAAGCATGGAAAGTGGATGCCCTATCCTTCAGTTGGAAAAACCTATCAGTTTACGCATTTCTCCCCCTGCCTCTTCTACCCAAGGTCCTCCTAAAGGTCAGACAAGAGAAGCCAAAATGATATTAATTGCCCCGGACTGGCCCTGCCATTACTGATACCCAATCCTAAGGAACTTGGCTCAATACCCAGCTTGGACCTTGCCTCAAAGACCACAACTACTGTCCCAGCAAAACAATCAGATCCTTTACAATCAACTACAGACTCTGAACCTGGCAGCATGGCTAATCATGTAGTCATTCAAACAACATCTCTCAGTA
Source organism: Protopterus annectens (assembly GCF_019279795.1). Classification (NCBI taxonomy): domain Eukaryota; kingdom Metazoa; phylum Chordata; order Ceratodontiformes; family Protopteridae; genus Protopterus; species Protopterus annectens. Next base: position 65,823,473 of record NC_056738.1, read on the forward strand.
AAGCTGTGATGGATGTCATTTTGGAAGCCAGAAGGCCTAGTACTAGGAAATCTTATGCTGACAAATGGAAAAGATTATGTGCTTGGAATCAAGCACAAGGAACTGATACAGCAGAACCAAATATTCCTCAGATATTACAATACTTAACTGAGATGCTTGACAAAGGCCTATCTTTCTCATCAATCAAAATCCATGCCTGTGCCATTTCTGCTCATTACAATACAGAGCCACCAATCTTTTCTCATCCTTTACTAAAGCAGTATCTTAGAGGAGCCAAAAGTGTAAGGCCTTCTAGAAGATCACCATTACCTGCTTGAGACCTCAATTATGTGTTGGAGAAGCTCACCCTGCCTCCATTTGAACCAGCTGCTACCATTGATCTAAAGTTTTTATCATAGAAAACAGCTCTGCTACTAGCAATTACTTCAGCAAGAAGAGTTTCAAAGCTACAGGCCCTCACGGCTGTAGAGCCTTTTATCATATTTTACCCAGACAGAGGGTGTCTCTGAGGACAAATCCTACTTTTTTGCCTAAGGTGATTTCCAGTGTGGCTCTTAACCAAGCAATTAATCTGCCAACTTTTTATCCAAATCCGCAGAACAAGGGAAGAGAATTCTGCATTTCTTAGACGTACACAGACAGCTAAGATTCTACTTGAGCAGGACAAAAGCTCTAAGAGAAACTGAGCAATTACTAGTGTCATATGCTGCAGGATCAGAAGGAAAGGCTATTTCAAAGCAGACAGTTTCAAAGTGGATAAGCCACTGCATCCGTTCCTGCTACTTACACCATGGTAAACCTGTGCCCAAGGGCATTAGGTCTCATTCCACCAGAGCTGCAGCTACTTCAGCAGCCTTTCTCAGAGGCGTACCAACCAAAGACATTCTAGAGGCTGCCACTTGGAGTTCTGTTCACACCTTTACAAAGCATTACCATTTGCCTCTCTACTCTAGGTCCAGGGCAGACTTTGCCACTGCAGTGCTACTGGGCCTTATAGCCGCACCTAATGCTGTTTAGCTCCAGCCTCCCAACCATAGCTTTGGGATCCTACCCAAATGTAATGACTGCAACAGTGAAACACGAAGAACATAGTACAGTTGTGTACACTTACCATAAATGTAGATGTTCGAGTGTATTCACTGTTGCAGTCCAGGTTACCCTCCCACCATCCCCCTGTCATTCTGAAGTTTATCTTTTCTTCTCTGTCTTCTACAACCTATGTGGTGTATTTGCTTGTAGATGAAGGTAAAATTTATATTGATGCATATGTATGTATATATATATATATATATATATATATATATATATATATATATATATATATATATAATTTTGCTACCTTTTTTGGGGGCACCTGACATCGGGGGCAAGAAAAACTAAAGAAAATGGTATCGGCTACATGTTTTATACCCCTGACAACCTGACGTCATGGAAGAGAAGACAGCAACCGACGCAGGACCCAGGACTTTGGAATTCAGGTTGACTGAGGGCAACCTGCCAGCAGATTACCCAAATGTAATGACTGCAACAGTGAGTACACTCGAACATCTACATTTATGGTAAGTGTACACAACTGTACTTTCCTCCAATTCCCATGATTGCCAGGCATCCTGCCCTTTCTTCTCCTGTCCAGTGTATAATTATGACCATCACAAACCTGCTACTAGAAAACTGTATCAGTGCAAATGGGAAGAATTTACCAGATGGGCCTTGAATAAAGGACTGGACCCTTATGCCACTCCCATTCATGATGTCCATGACTTTCTAAACACACTTTTTCAATCTGGTTCCTCTGCATCTACGATAAAAGTGCATCTGGCAGCGATTTCAAATTTTCACTCCGGTTGGAATGACTCTCCAATAATGTCTCACAAACTTTGTAAAGCTTTCTTAAAGGGACTCTTCCTACTAACTCCCCCATTTAAAGAACCAACTCCCTCATGGGATCTAACTACTCTCCTTCAAGATCTAACCAAACTCCCTTTGAACAGTCAGCATCCTGTCATTTGAAGTATTTATCCTGGAAGACAATATTTTTGGTTGCCGAATTGCAAGCCCTCTCATGTAAATCAATCTACCTAATTTTTCATAAAGACAGAGTTACACTGAGAACAAATCCATCATTTCTACCCAAAGTAGTCTCCGAATCCAATATCAATCAGATGCTACAATTACCAGTATTTTTCCCTAATTTTTCTAACAAAGGGGAATATGCCCTTCATTTACTAGATGTGCAGAGACAACTACATTTTTATCTTCACAGAACAAAAGAATTTAGAAAATGATATCAGTCATTTGTAGCATTCTCAGCTCACCGTATGGGCAATTCATTTGCTAAGGTTACTTTAGCTAAATGGCTTAGAGACTGCATTACATTCATTTATCATTCCCAAGGACTTCAACTTCCCAGACCAGTTCAAGCCCATTCAACAAGAGCTGTGGCAACATCAGCAGTTTTTCATGACAGATCTTCTCTGGATGACATCTGTGCAGCAGCCACATGGTCTTCCTATCATACCTTTATCACTCATTACAAATTAGATCAGGTCTCGAGAGGACGAGCATCCTTTGGCTCTATGGTGCATAGGAATATACTTCCATCAGACCTCCCAAGGCTAAAGTAGCTGTCCCACTGTCAAGAATTAGGTGAAGATTAACAACGTCAGATAAAGAATAAGTTCCATCTGTGTTGTTGATCTTCACCAATCCTTGACATCCCCACCCACCTTCCCCCATCCTAAGACTATTAGTAGATCACTTTAGTCCTGAGCTAGTTTTTCATTAAGGACTCATATATGGCCTCGTCTCTATACAATCTATAGTTAATCATACTATTTTTACTGAACACTGTTATCTGGCAAACTCGATCTGAGGTAATCTCTGTGAGGAGCATTATGGGTAGAGCCTAGCTCAAGTGTTTGGAGAGAGTGAGCTGAAAGATAGTTCTGAGTCAGTTCCAAAGGATTGGTGAAGATCAACAACACAGATGGAACGTTATGGTAAGACATAACTTCTTTTTTACCAGGAAAGTCTGACTTGGAACAAGCCAATTTTCAGCAGAGACCCAAGGAGAAATGCTCCAGATGCTTGTCTTTGTAACATGAGAGGAAACTGGAGCACCTGGATGAAACACACATGAACACAGGGAGGACAAGCAGACTCCCCACAGAAGGAACTCCAGCTGAGAATTGACCCAGGGAACCTCTTGCTGTGAGGTGACAATGCTAACCTCTATGCCACTGCACTGTCATCTTACTTGCAGTTCCCTTGAGTAGTTTCTTCTCTTGCATTATCATATGTGTACTTATGCATAACCTTTTTAACCACAGAGAAATGAAGGGAGTGCAGACCATTCTATGGCAGATTTGGGCCAGTTAGCATCAGTACAAGTGGAAGTACTAGATAGATATGATTGTCTTCTATAGGGAGATTGGACTGCTTGATGAAACTTGCTGGGAATGGGCCTTCATGAGGTGAGTAAAACCCAAAAGTTATTATATACCGTACAGATGTCACGTGTCTTGTAGATATACAGATGTCCTCACATAACTGTAGCATGTCAGACAGGACTAAATAATAAAGTAAAATTAAATGGTGTCACATTGTGGTGCACTTTCTGATGAAAGAAGCTTAACTGGAAAACAGAATTACATGAGAAAGGCTGCCATGCATGCCATTTTGAGGGTAGAACAACTTACAAAATATGTAATAGTGATATTGGGACCCTAGTGCTACAAGGAAGATCACGATATGATCAAAACTTTTATTATTTTCTGTCTATGTTTGTCCTGTAAAAACTGGTTAAACAATATATGTCAGATTTTGAAAAATGCAAATAGATTAATTTCTCTGTCACTTTTACTTTTTGTCATAGCGCTCAATAAAGATCAGGGACTCCAAGTTTGGTTTGGCACTTGTTATAGAAAGCTCTCAGCAGGTAAGCAAAATTGTTGCCTTGATATATATTAAAACCTAGATTATATATTTTTTTCATTCTGTGAAGATGTCATAACTGTTTTTTTTTTTTTTATTTTGGCTTCTATGTTAGTAATGTATTTCTTATGCTTGTTTGAAAATATTGCTTATAAAATTTCAGGATATGACTTGTTTATAGGCATGAATTATAATTTCATTTTCTGAAACATACTCAACAGTTCAAATTGGAAAACTTTAAATATTGGATTGTTTTTACTAAATGGTTTATTTGTCTGTGTGACCCTTTTACCAGTTTGGTTTGGGTGTTATTTGGGACATTTTGCAGCCACCCTAATGCTATGGATGTCAGATTTATTTTTAAGGTCTGTGTTTGTAATGTATGATCAAACAATCCACTTACATTGTACTGACAAACTCAGAAAAAAAGGACAAATCCTAGCATGTCTACAGATAGTGGAGATTAGATTTATTGACCTGAGTACACCAGTAAAGACTTCAAAAAGTACAAGTTAAAAAAAAAAAAAGTCAAGGGCATTCAAAAGACATGTAGCTGAAGTACTGATATGTACTTTAGGGGTAGACCCTCCATGGGCCTCTACTACAGTTGGTTTAAGCTATTACACAGTGAAGACTAACTTTGCTTGGACCTTCTTGTAGCTCTTTTTTATAAGTTGGTCTGTCTGTGTATCCTTTTAACATTTGGTTTAGATCTCTTAAAATGCGAAACTGTACTGTTGCTATTTCTCAGTGATTTTTTTCTGAATAAAGTAAGCAGTGATCTGATGTTGTCAGTCTTCATTTATCCTTGACATATGACTCGGTTCTGACTATCGGAACTGTCTTTGCTATTATAACAGCTCACGAGAACCAAAAACCCTACCTAGAATGCCCCTCTCTAGATTACCTCAGATCTGGTTTGCCGCTCTTCTACATAAGACATGTCAGCCAATCTCTCTCTAGAGCTAAGTCCAATTTCATTATTTTTTTGTTATTATTGCAAATTTACTTAAACCTATTTCTGCCTACCCAGTTAACTTTCACCTCCCTTTACACTTTGCTGTTCATGCCTACCATTGCTGGTAGGATTTTTTCCCTGCTTCAGCTGTAGTCAAATTTTTCTTTGGTGAGTGAGTATACTATTTTGCCTCGTGGTATCTGATCTACCATCATTGGTAGCTCTGTCCCTTTTGCCCCTACCTCTTGGTAGTTTCTGGCCTACCATTGTTGGTAGCCTTTTTCCCCTCCTTTACTTTCTTCTTTCCAGTACGTGTGTGAAGCTGTGTGAGTGTCTTTGTGCCATTGATATTTTTCTCAACATGGCAGATAAAAGTAAAGGAACAACCGGCTTTAAACAGTATTGTGATTGTGTTAAAAAAATGCCCAATTCTGATTGGCATTCTTCTTGTGTCTACTGCTAGGGCCCGGCACATTTTCAAGGCAATTTTGCTATTTGTCAAGCGTTTAGTTACCAGGCCCTCATAGAAAGAAAGAACAAACTAATTTTGAAAGGTTTGATTAAGACTTTTTTTAATGAGGCTTTGTCCAGTCAGCCTAGGACTTCAAAATTGGATATGTCTTCACCTTCATTTTCCTCCTCCCCTTCGTCTAAAATAGAACATGGAAAGAAGAGGAGTCTCTCGGTGCCAGCATTCCCCTCGGCTCCAGCACACAAGTGACATAAATCTTTGGTTCCCACTCACTCTGCAGAACCGAAGTTAACTGACAAAAAAATCAATGGAACCAACTTCGTCAGCACCAACTGTAGTAACCAGCTCTGCACCACAGGTTTTGGTGCCAAGCACCACAACACAGACAATTCATGTGACTTTCCCTTCATCGGTGCTAGTCCATTCTGTGGCACCATCTGTAATTTTTGGAACCGGTTTCTTCCACAGTGCAGTCACAAACTTTGGAACCAGGGTTTATTCCATTTCCCAGGACTAGGTATGCTCCTTCTGTAGATCCTTTTGTGGGACACCTTCCAAGCCCTTTTCTAGAGAAGCCGGAATCCCCCTCAGCATTCTCAGTCCATTCCTCTAGGAATGTGATGGAAGTCAACGTCATGAGGTTGGTGGATCAGCTCCTTGTGTTTAGGGTATTTCAGCCTCTTCCCAGGTTTTGCTCCCTTTTGGAGTTGGAATTTTCTCTTCAAGGACTCCACCAGCATTCCTCCTCTAACCTCTACTGAGGTATTAGAAACCATGACTCTGATTTCCCCCATTCCGGCTGTTCGGTACCGACAGCTCTTACGCCTTTGGCACCAGTGTGTGCCCTGAGTTCCTCAGCTCCTTCGGAACCAATGGACTCCCGGGGTCATAGCAGTGCTGCTTCATTCTTGGGCTGTTCCTTGGCTTCAATCTCGATGGCGGTCTCTTTGGAGCAGGGTGGGACCACGGTTCCGAGGTTGTCCTTCCCAGTTCTGGGCTCCCATCCTTCTTCTGGGGGGCCTGCCTTCCAGGTCATGGAGAGGGCCTTGGCCTCTGGAGGTTCTCAGCTGGTTCCTTCCCAATTGGAGCAGTTTCCCAGGACTCCCTCTCATCCAGAGCTACCACCAACCTCCATGCCCAGACAGCGAGCAGCGAAGCTGCAGGATACCCCTCTATATGGCCTTGCCTCTTCCGAGTCCTCCACAGAATTTCCCACTGAGGAAGTGCCCCAGAAGAGGACAAGTAAGAGGAAACACCTCGGTTCCCCAGAGGAATCTGTCATGGAGGACAAGGACTACGATGATTGTGAGGGTTCTCCCCGGTCATCCCCAGAAGACATCTCCTTTGGAGCCATTCTTGAAATATTAGAGCAGAAGGGTGGCTTGAAGCCCAAAGACCCTTCCTCAGAGGAGTTGGTATACCTGCAAGCTTTTGGTGCTCACCCATCTACCTCTTGGGTGACCCCACCTACTGACAATTTCATTAAGTTGATCGCACATGGAAGGCCCCTGACTTTGTAGAACCAATCTTTAGGAGACCAGATGAGATCCTTTCAGTGCCAGAGGACCATCAGCATTGGACCAAGGGTTTAGCAGTATATGCCATGAAGGTTGTGGCAGAGATGAAGAAGGAACTTGCAGAAGACAGTTCCACTGTTCATCCACCTAATTGAGAATTCAGGGCAATGGACAGGTTTGAGAAGCAGGTGTACGCTTCTTCGACCTTTGCCTTACAGTTGTTGAATTTCACAAAAACCAACCTTGCAGGACACACCACGAGAACACGAAATATTTCCAACGTTTCTTTTATTCAACAAGATAACAAAAATGAGCGCTTTCGCATGCCTCTAGCACGCTTCTTCAGATATAAGTTACTCTATCAAAACCCAACTGTTTTATACTCCCATCAATGTTGAACATCTTGTTACATAATTAGGTAAACAATTAATCAATTAATTAATTAGAATGTCAAACGGTTCCATCACTGTTTGTAAAACAGCAGTAAATAAATACATGGATATTCAAACTGACCCAAAACTCATATATGCTTCAAAACACTGAAAGTTGAATCATGTCACTAAAAACCGTTCCTCATATATAATAATAATGGTAAAAATCTCTAATAAAAATATAAAAATCTATCTATACTTAATCATTTAATGTCATTTATAAACAAAGTTTATCACAAAATCATAGGAAAATCTTCCAAAGCTTAAAAAGTCTGTGTTTATAATCTTGAAAAGACTATATCAACCTCATTTTGCTACTTTAAAACTCATTTCGTAAAAAACATCACATCACATATATCGTGTATAAAGCATTCACAAATAGTATTCAAAAACATCATCACGAATAAACATCATACAGCAATAGTCTCCATGTAGACATTTTATCTAAGTGCATGAACCCATGTATTTTTTCAACACTTAAAATATGAAAAGTTGTTGAATTTCATGGCACACTTCATCAGACTCCAGCGGGATCTAATCAAAGAGCTGTCAGATATGCTTGCAGGAGCTCATAGGCTCATAGGTTCACAGGACAATACTAGACTTTTGGCCCAGAGGACCTTATAAGCCTAGCCAAGAATTTTTCCCATGTTCCCACAAAGTCAGCACTTATTTCCCCTGTCCAGCAGGGACACAGGTGGAATCCCAGGAGTGTATTTTCTGTTTCCCATCCAGTCCAGGTTCCTTTTAAAGAAGGTTAGTGAGGTGCTCTGCTTGACATGGAGAGGGAGTCTATTCCACAGATGGGGAAGTCTTTAGGACACAAATTGCTTGTGGGTTGCGCAAGTGGAGTTTGACATATGGATATGCAGTAACTCCATCCAAGGCTGGATCTGAGACGGCCTTCCATGCCAGATACAGGTCACCTCTGAGCAGTCTGTATGAGACTGAGTGGAGGGACAGGGCTTTTAGCCTGTCTCTGTAGGATAGGTGTTTGAGACCCTGGATTTTCCTGGTCAGGATCTTCTGTACTCTCTCCAGCTGCTGCATGTGCTAGGAAGGTACATGCCGAATGAGGGATTGTATTCGCTATTGGGTCTGATAATAGAGGAGTACAGGGATGTTATGACCTTCTTGTTCCTCCTAACCCTTTCTTATGAGGTGGGCCATGTAGTAAGCCTTCTGTACAACGGAGGCGGCATGGTGGTCAAAAGTCAGTTTTCTATCAACCTGGTTGCCCAAGTCCCTCAGGACTGATTGTGTTCTTAGCACATTCGTTATTAATGTGATAATTAGTGGGGGCGCCATTTTCCCCAAATGGGGTAATGATTCAGTTCTTGGCATTCAGTTTGAGGCCATGCTTCTGGCACCAGTCATTAGTTTGGGTAAGGCTCTCTTGCAGAATGTTCACATCAGTAGGGCAGCTTAAGACAGCACACAGCTTGCAGTCATCTGCAAACTTGGTCGGCCACAGACCACTGGTTTTGGCTTGCACCTTGGAAAAGTATATCCCAAACAGTAAAGCCCCAAGACCGATCCTTGGGATATGCCGCTCATTACGGGTCTACTACTAGAGGTGGCTTCCCCTGTTTTGACTGAGTGGATTCTATTAGTGAGCCAGTTAGCTACCCATCTGGTAACATACGGTTGATGCCTAGCTGGGAGAGTTTATCTATTATGCCTGAGTGGGGAATAGTGTCGAAGTCGTTGGCTAGATCAAGATAGGCAGTGTGCACTGTCTTTCCCTCGTCCATGGCTTTGGTGACTGTTTCAAAGAAGTCAACCAAGTTTAATAGGCATGATCTCCCTTTGACAAAACCAAACTGTGTGGGGTCAAGCATTTGGAGATTGCCAATGTCCTTGTTTATAAGGTCCATGATAATGCGTTCCATGGCCTTGCAGATCAGGCTAGTTAGGCCGATGGGCGTGTAATTTCCTGGGTCAGTGAATGCTTCACCTTTGTGTAGAGGGTTGACAGTGGCTGTCCTCCATTTGGCTGGGATGAAGCTGGTACTCAGGCTTTGGTTGAATATGGTGCCTAATGGTGCTGACAGCTCATACCTGAGTTCATGTAGGATGCAGCCAGGGATGTTGTTGGGTCGCATGGAGGCTGTATTTTTTGCCTTTAAGAGGGCTTTTAAGACCAGCTCCCTGGTGATGAGGGGGGGGGGGGCAGGTGCTGGGGATGTCAGGTTTACTGATGGCGGGGACAGGGGGGTGAAGTTTTCACTGAACCTGTCTGCCAGCAGGATGGCTGTATCTACTGCATTTGTGTATGTGGTGCCCTTGACCACCAGTTCAGAGCAGATTTGGGTGTTACCTTTGAGACTGCAGACATATGTGAAGAAGGCCTTGTGATTGTCCTTAGTGGATGTGGCCAATTTGGACTCAAAATTAGACTTAGAGGATTTCATCAGTGACCTTATTTGCTTGTTCAGACAAAGGAGAGATTGTTACCAACTTGGCACCTGCTCCTTCTTGGTCAAAGACAGCAATTTTTTTTCCTTTTATTATAGAGTTTGTTTATTGCTGCTGTCCAGCAGACAGGTTTACTCTTCCTTGAGGAAGATGATTTGGTCCTTTCAGGTATTGCTGAGTCCCTGCAACTATGTAGGTGCTCATATCATTTTTTTGGTGTAGGCTTGGACATTAGTGCTAGTTCTAACTGAAGGGACAGTGGCTGTAAAGCTGCTTATACCTGCTCTCAGGAGGTTGTAGTCAGCTTTGGAAAAGTTTTTTTGTTAGACCCTGGCAAGGGGGGGGAGGGTCAGGGGAGATGGTGACTTCGAAAATGATCACTTTATGCTCGGATCTTACTAAGGAGGATGACACTGTAGGGGTGCTACAGTGGTTACTTATGTTGATTAGTACCAGGCAAAGCTATTTTCACCTCTCATGGCAGTGTCAACCAGCTGATCCAACGCATTGGCTAGAATAGCTCTTCCACTCTATAGCTGGGTAGTTAGTCACCCAGGATCAGGGTAGAGGTTTGAATCTTAATGGATTCAAATAAGTCCATATAGGTGGAGTGGGCTTCCTGAGTCATGGTTGGGGGTCTGTAGCTAGTTATGATTTGAATAGGTGTTGTGTCAACAGTTAACTGCACCTGCAGTGTCTCCTGTGTGTCATACTGTTTGACCAACCTGGAGGTGTGTATGTTTTTGAAAAATATTGAAACTCCACCTCCTTTGGATTTGTAGTCCTCCTTTTGGGTTCTGAAAGTATGGTAGGATGAGTAATCTGGTAAGGCTAGGGTTCTCTCTGCAACTTTGAACCAGGTTTCAGTGACTGCACAAATGTCAGCATGTTCCAGGGTGAGGAATGCTTGCAGTGAGTGCAGTTTCATGTTAAGACTCCTAGCATTTAGCCGCATGACCTTTAAATTTCGTTTAGAAGAATTTTTCACGTTGGTAATTTTGTCCTCATGACTTTGCCTAAGAAAAGGCATTATGGGGGAGGCAAAAGGGGGCAGATGAAGCCCATCTCTGGCAAAGCATCCTGGTGTGTCAGTCATGTACTCTCAGGCTGTCAGGTACTGCATTCTCTGGGAATGACGCCAGAAACTAAGCATTTTCTGTTTGTATAGAGGCATAATTCTGGGTGATGGTAGGATGCTGCTTAAGGATAGGGACATACCTGCCTGGGACACACATCCAGCGAGCTCAATCATGTCTATGTTGGTTTCATGACTTTAGTTTGTGTTTCTGAGTGGTCCAGATCTTGTTGTGCCAGTGGGAGGTCTTTCTGCTTATCAGTGAGAGTGGTAGGCATTAAAGCAGCCTATCTGCCGCAAGAGGAGTGGTCTTCAGCTCTGAAATTTGCCTTATTGGCTGTTTTGGGCTAATTACTATCCCTTTCACATTTCTGAGTTAAAAACCCATGTTTGCTCAGGTTTGCGCTTGTTTTAGTTCGACGGATCCTGTCTGGGCATCCTGCAGACTACTACAGCACCAGAAAGGAGAAGAAGAGACTTTTTGCTGATCTAAGTACCTTTTTGGCTTTTTTTAACTGTTTTAAGCTAAATCACACTTTAAAAAGCCATTTTTTACTGTCATTTGTTGTATTTCTGCTGCATTGTACTGTTAATTTGTTTTTACTGTGTGCACTTGTTTTACCTGTTTAAAACTTAAAATTTAAACTGAATTTATAACTGTAGGCGTCACACACAAGTGTGACAGCCTTTTCTGTGCATTACTACTGTTTTATGTGCTTTTTTCTGCTTAATTAAAACAAAAACAAAAAGTACTATCTGTACTGCTCATTTCCAGCCCTTTCCTATACTAGAGTAGTCCAGATCCCAGATCTGATGGTTTCAGGACTTTAGTTTGTGTTTCTGAGTGGTCCAGACCTTGTTGTTCCAGTGGGAGGTCTTTCTGCTTATCAGTGAGAGTGATAAGCATTAGAGCAGCCTATCTGCAGCAAGAGGAGTGGTGTCCAGCTCTGAAATTTACCTTATTGGCCGTTTTGGGCTAATTCCTATCTCTTTCAAGTTTCTGAGTTAAAAACCCGTGTTTGCACAGGTTTGTTCTTGTTTTAGCTCAGCAGATACTGTTTGGGCATCCTGCAGACTACTTCAGCACCAGAAACGAGAAGGAGAGACGTTTTGCTGATCTAAGTACCTTTTTGGCTTTCTTTTAACTGTTTTTAGCTAATCGCACTTTAAAAAGCAGTTTTTTAACTGTTGTTTGCTGTATTTCTGCTGCTTTGTACTATTAATTCATTTTTACTGTGTGTGCACTTGTTTTACCTGTTTAAAACTTCTGTAGGCATCACACTCATTACTACTGTTTTTAAGTGCTTTTTTCTGCTTAATTAAAAAAATACAAAAAAATACTATCTGTACTGCTCATTTCCTGCCCTTTCCTATACTAGAATAGTCCAGATCCCAGATCTGCTGGTTTCAGGATTTTAGTTTGTGTTTCTGAGTGGTCCAGACCTTGTTGTGCCAGTGGGAGGTCTTTCTGCTTATTAGTGAGAGTGGTAAGCATTAAAGCAGCCTATCTGCTGCAAGAGGAATGGTCTCCAGCTCTGAAATTTACCTTATTGGCCGTTTTGGGCTAATTCCTATCCCTTTCAAGTGCCTGAGTTAAAAACCCATGTTTGCGTGGATTTACATGAGTTTGCCCATCGCACAGCGCCGCTTAGCTAAGGTTAAACTATTCCTGGCGTCATAAAGTATGTTCTTCAGTTTTTCCCTTAGAACTAGCCAGTTTCTTATTTGTAGCACTTGATTCTGTTTTTCGTGCTCGACACTGGTTCAGAACAGCTGTCCGAAGCACTCAACCTTTCTCAGTTTTTTTATGTTTTTCGTGTTTCACTATTGCAGTCATTACATTTGGGTTATCTGCTTGCAGGTAGCCCTCAGTCGGCCTGATTAACAAAGTCTTGGGTCCTGCATCCGTTGCTGTCTCTTCTTCCATGACGTCAGGTCGTCAGGGGTATAAAACATGCAACCGACGTCATTACATCAGTCTTTCTTGCTGTGCGGTGCCCGAAGCAGAATCAGTTCACAAGTGCCGGTCAGCCAACTCCTGAAATTTTCGTTTTCGAGTTTCAGAACCAAAGTCTTCAACTAAAAGCTAAGTACCCCATTGGGGAAACTTTCTTGCTCTAAACCGATGTCAGTAAAAGTAAATAATTGCATTTTTTGTGGAAAGCAAATACCTCATAAAGATTTTCATTCATACTGTATTCCTTGCCTAGGCCTTGACCACGACGTACCTCGCTGTCGGTTTTGTGCCTTATTTAAACCACGAACTACTGTCGTTGGTATATTTGTGTTTCTAAGTTTTTTGGTGCTCAGTTCAATTATCCTGATATGTCTTCGTTAAGCCATCCGACTACTGACATTCCAAAGAAATGCAAAGATAAAGACAGAAACAGGCCGCCCAGTTCGCCGGTACTCAGGGAGGTGCTTTTGCAGCCCCTGATACCCACTACTTCAGATTCACAGGCCTCTATTGAGACCCATTTGGAGTCCGGTATGCCACGAGATGCTTCAACTTTGGAACCTACGGATGTCTCTACCTTGGATGGGTCCGGAGCCGCTGTGCAGGCACCGGCTTCTGAGGGTGTATTCAGGCCTACTGACTTGCATATTAAACTGGTGCTGTCTTCTTCTTCAAGGCCTAAAACTCGAAACATGCCTAGAAAACTGACGCCCAGACCGCATGGTCATGCCTCTATGCCTAAAGAACAAATTATAAGAATGACTGATGACCTTATTACTTTAATCAGGGGAAGCCAACCTTCCCTCTCTGAGACCTAGGACTGAGTTTGCTTATGATACTTCTGACCAGGATTCTGAAATTTCTGTTTCCTCTGATGACCAGGATTTACCCTTATCTACCTATGAGGATTCTGACACTGAGGACTGTATTCCCTCTGCTCCCCCCCAGAGGATTTATCTTTTGGTGAAACCTTGCATACTCTCAGGGAGCTTTTTCATTGGGAAAGTCAGGATTTCTCTGATTTTACAAAGAGGCTTAGGGATTTCTTACTCCTGCCCCAGCACAGGCCTTTAGCCATACCTCCTGTAGTGGACATTGTTGATGATGCCTTTTCAGAATCTAGCATGGCCCCTGACTCTTTACCTCCTGCTTCCAGAAAACCTGATAGATATTACAGGGTTCCTGATTCTCACAAGTTCCTTTTCAAAAATCCTACTGTGGATCCTGAAACCATTTCACAGGGACCCAAGGGCATTAAAGCTAATACTGCCAAAAATCCTACCCCCTCTGATAGAGATTCCAGGGCACTGGATAGATGGGGTAAGAAGGTATACACTTCTACAACTTTGGCCATTAGGGCCTTTAATTGCCAGCTTCATATGTTAAAAGTATCTGCTGCATATTATTGGATTGCTTAAAAAGAAAATGATTTTGAATCCTGATTGTGCTGAAAAGTAAGGATTTACAGGATTTTTATGCATTCTGCTGATCAAGTTGGTAAACATACATTGCAATGTGGTTTTGATTCACTAGAGGCATTTTGCAGGGCTGCGGTAACTGGGTCTGTACTTAGAAGGCATGCTTGGCTTAAGGAGCAATCTTTTCCAGATTATGTTAAAGCAAAATTACTGGATGCTCCCTTAAATCAGGGCCACCTGTTTGGCAACAAGACAGAAGAAGTTCTTAAAAAGATGGAGGGAAAAGCTACAGCTGTGCAAACTGTTAAAGATTTTTTACAAGTACAACCTCCAAGATTTAGTAGGCATTGGCCTTCTAAGAATTGGTCCTTTCCTGCCTCTTCCAGACCTTCTCAGTCCAAACCCAGATCCAGCAGAGCACCCAGGCTTCAGTCCCAGGGAACACATAGGACTAAGAAGTGGGGGGCCTCCACTTCCAAATTTGGGAGTAATAAAACTCCCCCCTATGTTAAACTGTCTCAATGACTTCTTTTTAAAACTTCCAAGCACTTCTCAACTGACTGCCCCATTGGAGGGAAGGATTGCACTTCATACAAATAACTGGGGACTCATTACCCAGGACAAATGGGTTTTAAATATAGTGTCCCAAGGATACAGATTTCACTTCCACACGTCACCATCTCCAAGTGGTTGGCCAGATCTACCTCCAAAGCAGTGGGCAGAGGCCCAAAAGCAAGTACTCTCTCTCTTAAGCATAAGGGCTATTCAGTTGGTACCAGAAGAGAAAAAGGGGCAAGGTTTCTACTCGAGATTTTTCCTGGTACCCAGAAAAGACAATCCATGGTGTCCTATCCTGGACCTGCCTACTCTAAACACCTTTTTGTTGATTCCAAAATTCAAGATGCTGACTCTTCACCAGTTGCTTCCTATGTTAAGCAAAGATGCCTGGTAGGCAACATTAAATTTAAAGGAAGCATACCTGCACATCCCAATCAAGGAGTATTGCAGAAGATACCTACGCTTCAAAGCAGGCTACATGCACTATCAGTTCTCTGCACTGCCCTTTGGCTTATCTACTGCGCCCAGGGTATTCACAAAGTGCCTAGCTCCAGTCATTGCATTTTGCAGGCAAAGAAATATTCAAATATACCAATAGCTGGACGATAGTCTAATTCAGGCAGAAAACCAGGACATACTTTTGTATCATCTGGCTTTTGTACAGAGGGTGCTAACTTGTCTGGGGTACACCATAAACGAAAAGAAATCACACCTGGTACCCTGTCTACAAATTATATTCCTGGGAGAAAGCTTGAATACAACTTCCCAGATGGCTTTCCTCACGCCAGAGAAACAAATTCACTTGACAACCTACTTCAAACAAGTGGTCACAAAACCCTGCTATCTGCAAGGCAGATACTACAAGCCTTGGGGTTCATGGCCTCCTGCATTCTTCTAATTCCATATGCAAGACTGCATATGAGGAGACTACAATGTTATCTAAAAAGCCTATGGTGTCAACATTCTCAGGATCTAGAAGCAATGATTCCTATCATTCCTTGTCTACGTCTAGAGTTCCTTTGGTGGGCAGAGGCCTGCCACCAAAACAAGGGACTACCATACACACTACACCTTGCCGCCCAAACCCTAACAACAGACGCATCAGACTATGCATGGGGGGGGGGGGGACGCACCTGGCAGGGAAGTGCATTCAGGGCAAATGGAACCCAATTCAAATGCACCTTCACATCAATCATAAAGAAATGTTAGCTGTACAGAATGCTCTGACAGCCTTCAAGGACCACATTCTTCCAGGACAATTAATGGTAAAGATGGACAACACCACTGGTATGTACTACATAAACAAGCAGGGGGGTACACATTCTTACACCCTCTGCAGATGAGCCATGGCATTGTGGTACACAGCGTTGAGCTACCAAGTACATCTACAATCTCAGTTCCTGCCAGGAAAACTAAATACACTGGCAGATGGACTAAGCAGAACCCTCATGGACCCAAATGAGTGGAAACTGGAACCAAGGATTTTCAACATGTTGGCAAGCAGTTGGGGAGCCCAGATATAGACCTGTTTGCCTCCCACCAGAACTATCAGTTTATGCCTTTCCTCCTCTGCCTCTGCTCTCCAAAGTACTACTAAAGATCAAACAAGACAAACCAAGGATAATTTTGATTGCACCAGCCTGGCCAAGCCAACACTGGTATCCCCTCCTGCGCAGTGTCACTGTTGGCCCCATGGCACCTGCCTCACACTCCTACCCTGCTGTTTCAGCAGGAGAACCAGATTCTGCACCCGCAGCTTCAAACACAGAACCTAGCAGCCTGGCTAATTACCTAAGCTGTCCTTTACCATCCCTCAGTAAACCAGTGATGGATGTCATTTTAGAGGCAAGGAGGCCTAGTACTAGAAAATCTTATTCTGAAAAATGGAAAAGATTCTGTGCCTAGAACCAATCTCAAGGGATGAGCACAGCAGTGCCCAATTTACCTCAGATTTTACAATACTTAACTGAGATGCTTCACAAGGGCCTGTCTTTTTCCTCAATAAAAATTCACTCCTCAGCCATTTCAGCTCATTATAACACAGAACCTCCTCACTTCCACTGCCCAAGCAGTTCCTCAGAGGGGCCAAAAATTTAAGACCACCCAGGAGAGCTCCGACTCCAGCCTGGGACCTTAACTTTGTATTGGAGAAACTCACCCTTCCTCATTTCGAGCCAGCTGCTACTGCAGATTTTAAATTCCTTTCTTGGAAAACAGCTTCCCTTTTAGCCATCACTTCAGAAAGAAGGGTATCTGAATTACAGGCCCTTATGGCAGTGGAGCTTTTCATCTTCTTTCATGCGGACAGGGTGTTCCTCAGGACCAATCCCTCTTTCATGCCAAAGTTGGTATCCAGTGTGGCCTTTAAACAGTCCATTCATTTGCCTATCTTCTTCCCTAATCCACAGAACAAAGGGAAACGGATACTAAACTCCTTAGATGTGCACAGACAACTTAGATTCTACTTGGACAGGTCTAAACCTCAAAGGAAATCTGAACAACTGCTGGTGGCATTTGCTGCAGAGACAGAGGGGAAGGCTATTTCAAAGAAAACTCAACCAGGGCTGCATCTACCTCTACAGCCTTTCTCTGAGGCGTACCTAACAGGGACATCCTAGAAGCTGCTACCTGAAGTTCTGTACATAATTTCTCCAAGCATTACCATTTGCCACTTTTCTCTAAATCCAGAGCTGGTTTTGCCACTGCAGTTTTGCTGGGCCTTATAGCTGATCCTAATGTTATCTAAATTCCTTCTCCCATCCTTAGCTTTGGGCATCTACCCAAATGTAATGACTGCAACAGTGAAACACGAAGAATGTAGTAAAGCTGTGTACACTTACCATAAATGTAGATGTTCGAGTGTATTTACTGTTGCTGTCCTGGTTACCCTCCCTCCAGCCCCCTGACTTTGTTTGGCTGTACCTCTTCTCTCCTTTTCAATGCTTAAAAGCTTTTTGATGTATTTGCTTTTTTGTTTGAGGTATAACCTTGTATATTTATAGATTTAATTGCTTCCCGTTAGGGGGGCACCTGACATCTGGGGCAAGAAAAACTGATGTAATGACGTCGGCTGCATGTTTTATACCCCTGACGACCTGACGTCACAGAAGAAGAGACAGCAACTGACACAGGACTCAAGACTTTGTTAATCAGGCCGACTGAGGGCTACCTGCAAGCAGATAACCCAAATGTAATGACTGCAACAGTGAATACACTCGAACATCTACATTTATGGTAAGTGTACGCAACTGTACTTTACTTATCTTCCTCAAAGTTACCTTGAGGAAACAGCCCGAGTACTTACTATGCTCACTGTCTAGAGGAAAAAGTGATTACCCAAGCATGTCCAAGGGACAGCTCCCGGTGTTCTCTCCTGTCTACCTGATGAATCTGGGCATATTGGGGCAATGTAGCAATTGCCTCATGTACACAGACAACCCTCTCCTCCTACCACCCAACACTACAACCTGTGAGATATGCATTTACCTAGCCAAACTAGAGGCAAAGCACTCTTAACCCAAGACTGAACTTGTCAGTCAGGGGGAGAAGGCAAACACTTACTCCACACCACACTCACCACATAGTCCCTGTACATCTACACCACCAAGACCCGCACATAGATACACAAAAACTTTCTCAGAGGCTCTCAATAAGAATCTACCCAAACAACAGAGACCTCCAAAGCCAAAAGGCAAGCAACCTCGTGCCCTCATCACAACCCAAAAGACACATACACAGACTCAGTGCGCCACTCAACCACTGCCCATAAGGCAAAACTATGTACCTAACACACTGGTCATAGGTGACTCTCTAGTCAGGCACACTGATGTTTCACTCACCAGAATAGACAAGGAAAAGGTTACTGTTAGCTGCCTGTCAGGTGCCAGGATTTGCCACATAACCCATGCACTCAGGTCACTCCACAACAAGTACAAGTATGAGTCAGTCATTGTCCATGTTGGTGTGAACGACCTGAGACTTACCTCCCTGGATTACATGAAAAGAGACATGGAGGAGCTCTCTGATCTTGTAATCCAGGCAGGTATGACCCTAGCCCTGAGTGGCATCCTACCTTCGCCCAGAATGATACCACAATACAAGGACAAAATTATTGACTTCAACAATTGGCTAAGCTTCTGGTGTCATTCAAAGAGGATCCAGTATTTGTCTGCCTGGGACGACATGGTTGACAGGCCACGATGCTTTGCCAGAGATGGCCTGCACCTGTTGCCCCTGGGATTCTGGATACTGGCTAAGGCTCTTGTTGCCCCCATAGTGCCTTTTTAGGCAAAGCTCAAAAAACAAAACCACCAGCGTAACTGATACAGGCAAGCAAAAATTGAAGGTAATGCTACTCAATGCTAGAAGTCTAAACCTCAAAATGCACTAATTCGAGGCACTCCTTAAAATGGAGAATATCAATATCTGTGCAGTAACTGAAACCTGGTTCAAGGCTCCAGAGAGCACCCATGCATTACCAGGATATAACTTATACCATACATTTTGGCCATCAAACCAGGACCGGAAAACACCAAGGGTGGAGGTGTGTCCATATTCATTAAGAACAACCACACCTCCAGGTTAGTTGCCCAACATAATTCATCCGAAATTATCCAAGTGTAACCAACTCTGGGCAAAACTGCAATCCATATTGTAGCTTTCTACAGATCCCCCACCATGTCCCAGGATTCCCACTCCTGTTTTCTTGATATAATAGAGAATATCAGGGTCATACTTAATACCTTAATATTGGGCGATTTTAACTATCCCACCATTTACTGGGAAAACTGCTCTTGTACCAACTCCTTTCCTCAGTGCTTCTTAGAATCCATAAACTCCAATGCCCTGGATCAACTTGTCCACAACCCTACCAGGGGCAATAATATCCTAGACCTAGTAATTACCAACATGAGTGACAGGTGCTCCACACCTGAGGTCAGCTCCTCATTGGTTAGATCAGACCGTAAACTAATCACCCTAGATATCCACATCCCGCCCCTACCCCCAATTAAGAAAACCACTGTAAAAAACTTCTCCAAAGCCAACTTCGTACTTCTTAAGGCAGAAGTGGCCAACTTCACAACACCCATGCAGATGGAAAATATAGTTACCACTGCCAAATCTTATATAAACACACTCTATAAGCACCTACACGGGTGCATGGATTGTTCTATCCCTAATAGAACCAAGACGCAGTCCTCTAAAAAAAAAGAAACCAATCTGGTGGTCCCCTGCTATAAACAAACTCTACAACAGAAAGAAGAAGCTGTTGCAAAAGAGAGTAAAATCCCACGAGTGGAAGAGCTCCCTGGTCAGCCTCAGCAAGAAGCTGAGATCCCTCATAAAATCCTCCAAAGCGAACTATGAAAACAAGATTACCACTGACTCAAAGGACAACCACAAAGCATTCTACAGCTGTGTCAAGAATCTCAATGGCAACACCCAGATCTGCGCTGAGTTACAGCACAACGGCACAAAAATCATGGAACCAACTGATATCGCCAACATCCTGGCTGATAGGCTCAGTGCCAACTTTACCCCCTCAGCTCCTAAAGGGCCCATATCCATACTGGAAGAATGCAGTGCCCCTGCAATCACAACAGAACAGTTGAAAACTGCACTATCGAAAGCCAAGAAAACAGCATCCATGGGACTGGACAATATCCCTGGCTGCATTTTACATGAACTTCAGAATGAACTAGCCCCCATCCGGAGCACCATGTTCAATCATAGCCTTGCGACAGGCTTTGTACCCACTGAATGACGCATGGCAACAGTTGTACCACTCCACAAAGGGGGAGCCACCACGGACCTCGGGAACTATAGCTCTGGTCTGCAAGGCCTTGGAACATATAATCATGGAACTCATAAACAAGGATATTGATAACCTCCAAACACTGTATCCCACCCAGTTCGGATTTGTGAAGCCCAGATTATGTCTCCTGATCCTGATTGACTTCTTTGAAACAGTCACCAAAGCCGTAGACGAGGGTAAGACAGTTCACACAGCCTATCTCGACCTCGCCAAGGCTTTCAATACCATCCCCCATTCTGGTATCATAGAAAAACTCACCAAATTGGGTATAAATCCATACATCACAAGATGGGTCACCAACTGGCTCACTGACAGAACCCACACTGTAAAAATTGTGGACTTCAAATCTGACTCAAAACCTGTGACAGCTGGAATACCACAGGGTTCAGTCTTGGGTCCCCTCCTTTTTGGGATCTACTTCTCTGAAGTACAGGCTAACACAGAGGGCCTCTGGCTGACAATGTTTGCAGATAACTGCAAATTGGGTGCCATAGTCGAGTCCCCAAAGGACGTGAAGATCCTGCAAAAGGGCCTCACCGAGACTGATGCCTGGTGTCAGAGTCATGGTCTCAAGCTCAATGCCAAAAAGTGCATTGCCATCCCCTTTGGTAAAAACCCACTACCTATGAACTACCACATAGGTGGCAGCCTACAACACTGAAGGCGTGATAAGAGACCTCAGGACTCCAGTGGACAGTAGCCTCTCCTTTGATAATCACATCCCCGCAGTAGTCAGGAAATCCTTCTACGTGGCACATCTCATCATGAAAGGGTTCTCATCTAGGAAAAAAGAGGTCATTGTCCCCCTCTACTTGGCTCTCATCAGACCCTTTATAGAGTACAACACCCCATTTGGTATATACCTTACAAGGTATCTGCAACAGCGGAGAGGCCACAAAAGTACCTCACAAAGAGGATTATGGGACTCAAACACTTACCCTACGCTGACCATCTCAAATACCTCCGGCTTTACTCTGTAGCATATCACCTACTCCGAGGTGATCTCTGCCTAACATATAAAGCTATGTCAAAACCTCAAAATGCACTCTCTCTCTAGGCGCTCCTAAAAATGGAGAACATTGATATTTTTGCAGAAACTGAGACCTGGTTCAAGACTCCAGAAAGCACCCCTGCAATACCAGGCTACAACTCTTACCACACTTTTCGGCCACCAAACCAAGACCAAAACACTAAAGGTGGAGGAGTGTCCATATTCACCAAGGATATTCACACCTCCAGGCTAGTTGCCCAACACAATGCATCTGAAATTCTCCCGGTGCCACTAACACTAGGTAAGACTGCAATCCAAATTGTAGCTTGCTACAGATCCCCCACCATGCTCCAAGATTCTCACTACACCTTTCTAAACATACTGGAAAATGTTAAGCTACAACCAAACACCCTAATACTGGGTGATCTCAACTACCCTGCCATTAACTGGCAAAACTACTCAGGTACCAACACCTTTTCCCAGCAGTTCTTGGAATTCATAAATTCCAATGCCCTGGATCAACTAATCCATTGTCCCACCAGGGGGTCCAATATCATAGACCTGGTCATTACCAACATGAGGGATAAATGCTCCACACCAGTGGTCACCCCCTCATTGGTCAGGTCTGACCATAAGCAAATCACCCTTGACATCCACATCAACCCCCCCCCCCAGTAAGGAAACCTCTGTAAAAGTCAGAAGTGACAAACTTCATGGCACCCATGCAGACGGGAGCTGTAAGTTCGACTGCTGAATCCTACACTAAGGCACTGTATGACCACATCCACTCGTGCATGAATCGTGCCATCCCAAATAGAACCAAGACGCTCTCCTAAAAAAAAGGAAGCCAGTCTGGTGGTCCCCTGCCATAAACAAACTGTTCAACAGAAGGAAGAAACTGTTGCAGAAAAGAGGAAAATCCCGGGATGCAAAAAACTCCCTTACAAGTCTCAGTAAGAAGCTAAGATCCCTCATAAAATCCTTCAAAGCTAGTTAAGAAAATAAAATTGCTAAAGATTCCAAAGACAACTGCAAGGCATTCTATAGTTATGTCAAGAATCTAAATGGCAATGCTCAGATCTGCTCTGAGCTACAACAGAATGGCATTAAATATACTGATCCCAAGGATATTGCCAATATCCTGGCAGATCAATTTAGTGACAACTTCACACCCCCCTCTCACCCCCTAAAGGGCCCCTCTCAATACCAAAAGATTGCCAAATTCCGGTAATCACGGCCACACAGGTAGAAACCGCACTCTCCAAAGCTAAGAATACATCTTCCATGGGACCAGATGACATCCCGGGCTGTGTACTACATGAACTACAAAATGAACTGGCACCTCACCTTAGTGTCATGTTTAATCATAGCCTCACCTCAGGCTTCGTGCCCACTGAGTGGCGCACAGCTACAGTTATCCCACTCATCAAGGGGAGATCCACCTTGGATCCCGGGAACTACTGTCCCATCAGTCTGACAAGCCTCATCTGCAAGGGTATGGAACGCATTATCATCAAACTTATAAACAAAGACATTAGCAACCTTCAAACACTGGATCCCACCCAGTTTGGGTTAGTGAAGGGCCAGTCTTATCTCCTGAACCTGATTGACTTCTTTGAATCAATCTCCAGAGCTGTGGACAAGGGTACGGCGGTCCACACAGCCTATCTGGACCTCACCAAGGCCTTCAACACCATCCCCCACTCTGGAATCATAGATAAACTTACTAAGCTGGGCATAAATCCCTACGTCACTCGATGGGTTGCCAACTGACTTACTGACAGAACCCAGACTGTAAAAGTAGCCGACTCCAAATCCAGCTCTAGACAAGTGGCAAGTGAAGTACCTCAAGGTTCAGTCCTGGGACCACTCTTGTTTGGCATCTACTTCTCTGAAGTACAGGCCAATACTAAGTGACTCTGGCTAACAAAGTTCTCAGATGACTGCAAACTGGGAGCCATTATTGATTCCCTAAATTATGTGGATATTCTACAAAAGGGCCTTACAGAAACAGATGCTTGGTGCCAGAGCCATGGGCTCAAGCTTAATGCCAAGAAATGTATAGTTATCCCTTTGGGAAAATCCATGTACCCATGAATTACCACATAGGTGGCAGTACACTAAACACCGAAAGTGTGATGAGAGACTTAGGGACCCAGGTGGACAGTGATCTCATCTTCGATAACCACATCACCAGAACAGTCAGGAAATCTTTCTATGTGGCACACCTCATCACTAAGGGCTTTTCATACAGAAAAAAAAGAGGTCATTGTCCCACTGTACTCATCCCTCATTAGACCCATTATAGAGTACAACGCCCCATGTATTATGTACCTCACAAGACATCTGCAACAGCTAGAAAGGTCGCAGAAATACCCCACTAAAAGAATCACAGGCCTAAAGCAGATGCCCTATGCTGACCTTCTAAAAAAACTCCAGCTATACTCTGTGGCATATCATCCACTCAGAGGTGATCTGTGCTTAACATACAAGGCCATGTCAAACCCTGAGCTGTTTGACATCCCAATCCCTCAGAGCCACATGCTCCAGGGATCTAAACCTTGTCATCACAATGAACAAAACATGCTGGAGGGATAGGTTCCTGACACTCCCCATAATCTGGAATTAGACTACCCATACATGTCAAGCAGAGCGCCTCCTTGGCCCTCTTCAAAAGGAACCTTGATGATTGGATGGGAGATAGGAAATTCACCCTGGGGATCACGTCAGTCACCCTGGTAGACAGGGGTCCAGGGAAGTAACTATTGTGGGAAGAAATATCCAGGGAATTGTTTGGCTAGGACTGTATAAGGCCTAGGGCCGATAGCCTAGTACAAACCTATGAACCAAAACCCAGAGCTGTTGGACATGCTACACCTAAAGAAATCCCAATCCCTCAGAGCCACATGCTCTAGAGACCTAAACCATCACCACAATTAACAGAACATGCTGGAGGGTAGATTCCCGTCCCAGAGACTTCCCATACTCTTTAACAAGCTACCTATCTATGTCAAGCAGAGTTCTTCACTAGCACTCTTCAAGAAAAATATTGATGAGTGGATGAGTAATAGGAAATTCACCCCGGGAATCACTTTGGTGGCCCTGCTAGACAGGAGCACAGGTAGATAGCAGCTTTGGGTGGCAAAAGCCAGGGAACCTTGTTGGCTAGGCTTACATAGGCCCTAGGGCTAATAGCCTAGTACCTACCTATGAACCTATATTGTCCAGAGAGGTATGTCTCAAGTCATTCACGTCAACATGGACTATGACAGAGTCATAACAGTACCTGTTGTTGAGAGACTTGAGTGCATGCATGATATGGAGGATTCTAGCAACTGACAAGTAACTTACCATGACTTTCTCCTTGTCTAGCCTGATGAGGAGCACATGTGTGTGTCTCACGATAGTCTCATATGACAATTATGTTGGGTTTGTGGCTGGGCCTTAGAGGCTGTGAGACACAGGTGTGTGCAATATCTGTGGTGCTTGGTGCTGTGGGTTGTGATGTGCATTTGTGTTTTTGCCTCGGAGGTTTCTTTTGTTTAGGTTTGGTTAGTTGAGAACCTCTGCATATGTGGGAGTGTGTTGTACAGGTGTGGGTAGTGTTAGAGGTGTGGTGTTTGTAGTGTTTGTGCAGACAACCTTCTCAGTGCCAGATGTACTGGCTTTTGATTGCGAGTATTGTAACTGTATCTCTCACATATTGTGTTCCTAGGTGGTAGTAGTAGAGTGTTGTCTGTGTACATGAGGCAATTGCTACACTGTCTCAGGATGCCCATATCAATCAGACTAGCAGGAGAAACCATAGGAAATTGTCCGTCCATGGTTGTCAGAATCTGTGGACGAGAAGTCAGGGATAGTAGAGTGAGTACTGGTGTGAGTAGGGCTGGATAAAATCAATACAGTAGCTGGAGGGGAGGGCCTCACTTACAAAGGTATGGCGGAATGGAAAAAAATGCAGCTGAGATACCTCACAAAAGGTTAAAATAGAGCTGTGGCAGTGTGCAACACACAAACAAGGGCAAACCCATGCAAACGCAGGGTTTAAATACCACAAAAATTAAAGTGAAATAGAAACACTGGAATTGACCAATCCACCCTTGTCCCTAAGCTCTTAGCTAAACACTCTATGCCAGACCATTTCCAACCAGTTCACTTACTCCCACTAAGTGAAGGTAGGCCCCAGCCAACACAGGATGGCGTGGCAGGAAGCACAGGAATCACACAAATGGATCTGGTTACAGCAAAACCTGTAACCAGACTATGCTAAAGATATTTAACTCTGTTTAGGTCGATTCAACGCAGGAGAACAGATACACACTTAAATATAACAGTGGAGCAGTTTACAGTCAGTTAATTAAACAGTTTAACAGTAAAACAGTGAAAAAATACATTGCAGATGTAATGCAAGTTAATAAAACAGCACAGTTATCAAATCCAAGTGCAGTATAAGTCAGAATAGATTGAAAAATGACACTTAGTTTTGTAGATTTTCTCAGCAGCTTTGAAATCAGCACAGGGTAGATGCAGAACAATTTAATCAGGCTACTGACAAGCAGTAACAAATGCAGTAGATTAAACGCCATTGAACACCTAAGCACAAGCAGCAAAAGTAGGAAGAGGCACATTTTTTTTTAAGTAGAAAGAGAGCAAACAGAAGATAATTCACGGTTAAGAAGCTAAAGGGGTGGGCCTTCACAACTGATCTCACTGTACTCAGTAGAATGAGTGGATGCAATGGGTGGGCCTTCACAATTGATCTCACTGTACTTGGTAGAATGAGCTGATGCAATGGGACTGGGAGGAGTGTCCAGTATCAAATTTATAGTAGAGGCGGGTAACCCAAAAGCAATCACACTTTAAGACCACAACAACAGTTGGGTGGGCAGGTGAGGAGACAAGATTAGAACAGAGGTAAGGATTCAATTCACTAAGCCTAAATACAGTTGCATAGTTTAAACAGATATGCAGAAACATTATTTTAGTTAATCAGAAGTGCAGAAAGCAGTTGAAAATAAGCACTTTTTTGTAGTTTCACAGCAGGTTTTTGGAAAACAGCAGAGCAAGGGCAGAAAGTCTAACTCACTGCAGCTTTGAGCAAACGAGCACACACTGGTTCATACACTGGCTATTTAAGGCAGAGAGCAGGAACTAGCCAAAGTTCAAATTATCCAATCAAAAACTCCCTAAACAGAGCCCTGTAGCAGTAACTCTAGCTAGATCAGACCAAACTAAAACCCCCTTCTATGAAGCACAGCTAGGCCTCTCTAGACAAAAGATTAACTGTGCTACAAGCCCCAAAGGTCTCAAACAGTACTAGATTTAGCAGACCCTGAACCTAGTGCAGCGACAAGTAAAATTAACAGAACAAGCAACAAAACAAAAAGGAGACAGAGATCAGAACAGAGGTAAGGTTTTAATTCACTAAGTCTAAAATACAGTTGCACAGTTTAAACAGATATGCAGCAAATATTGTTTTAGTTAATCAGAAGTGCAGAAAACAGTTGAAAATAAGCACTTATCTTTTGTAGTCTCACAGCAGATTTTTGGAAAACAGCAGAGCAAGGGCAGAAAGCCTAACTCACTGCAGCTTTGAGCAAACAAGCTTGTGTTTGAGGAGATACAGAATAAAGTAGCCTCCTAGCTTGCCATCCTGAAATCAATTTCTAACTCGTCCTTGAGGCTCATTGTGCATGCAGCCGAAAGGATGACTAGGGCAGTGGGTTCCAGCGTAGCTATAAGGAGGCATGCCTGGATGTGCTTGTGTAAATTTGCAGAGCCATTTAAGTCTTCATTCATCAACACTCCTTTTGACAGATCATCCCTTTTTGCCCCAAAGTCAGAGATACCTTGGCCAGGTGTGAAAAGGATGGAAAGACCCTATCTGCCATAGGTGTACATTTCTCTGCTCACCAAAGCTCCTGTTACAGGAACCAGAGGACCAGAAAAGTGTGGTTTAAGAAAACCCAAGGTGCTTTCCAGGACACATGTTGCAGTGACTCCCCTCGGGGTAGCGGGGGAGCTACAGTGGAAGATGCCGCTCTGACAGCAGAGGTGGCCCACAAAATCAGGGGTCCAGATATTTGTTCTCAGGGAAACCCTACCAGTGCTCCTGAAGGGAGGCCCGATTGCTTACCTCTGGAAGCAGTTGGTGGAAGATGATCCTTGCATCCACTAGCCCGGCAACAAATAACCACCGATGTTTGGGTGCCAAGGATCATTGCCAGAAGGATACTACATTCCCTTTGTTCTTACTCTAAAAATAGGAAGAAGAATCCCTGATGGTCCACCCAATCAGAGGGATCAGGCAGCTCTGGAAATTCAAAAGCTGCTAGAAAAAGAGTCATCCAAGAAGTCCCACCAGACCAGATAGGATCCGGGTTTTACTCAATGTTCTTTTTGGTGCCAAAAAAGACAGGGGACTGGAGACCAATTTTGGATCTCAGCCTTTTGAACAAGTTTAAAATTCCAGATTGTCATTCTTCAGTCTATTCTCCTCTTCTTAGGGAAAGATGATTGGATGTGCTCTGTAGACCTCCAGGATGCATATTACCACATAAAAATGGACAAGCATTCTAGAAGGTTACTTCACATCCAGCTGGAAGCCAGTCACTGTCAGTTCAGAGCTTTGCCATTCATCTCACCATAGCCCCCTGGGTGCTCACCAAGTGTATGGCAGCAGTAGCAGCTCACTTGAGACTGCACGGATTCCGACTGTTTCCATACTTAGACAACTGGCTTGTCACTGCTCCCACCAGGTGTGTACTAGAACAGACAACAGATTTTATTCTACATACTTGTGCTAATCTAGGTAGAGTGAAGAATCATATCAAATCTCAACTAAGTTGGACTTAGTAATTGGAGTTTATAGGAGCCTGCCTGAATGCAATCTCTTGCATAGCTTCCCTCCCTCTTCACAGACTACAGAAGATAAGGTCCCAAGTAGAAGTTATTCTCTCCAGTGACAAAGTACCTGCTGTATTCTTCCAAGCTCTAGGATCCATGGCAGCGGCCATCTCACTGGTTCCACTACCAAGATATCACATTAGACTTCTGCAGTAGCTTCTAGCCTCCCAATTGTCCATCCTCACTCATCCCTTGATGCATATCATCTGAATCACCAACTGCTGCAAGGAGGGCTTATCCTGGTGAATAGAATCAAAGGAAATTATTTTAGGCCGATCATTTATGTCACCCCAACCCAAGACCATAGTGACCACAGACGTCTCACAGATTGGGGGGGGGGGGCATTATCTGGGCTGAACAGTCCAAGCATTTGGTCCCTGATGGAGGCCAATCCGCATATCACTGTTCTGGAACTGAGGGCAGTGCTCTTAGCATTGTAAGCCTTCTAAGCTGTCATCCCTCTAGGAATGATTGCAGTTCAATCAGACAACATGCCAGTAGTCAGGTATATCAATGAACAGGGCAGAACCAAGTTTTATCCCCTGTGTCAAGAAGCTCTCAGAGTGTGGCAATGAGCTGTACCTTCCAAACACTTTCTGATAGCAATGCACATCCTGGGGAGCTTGAACGTGATAGTGGACAAACTGAGCAGATGCATCCTCTTGGCACATGAGTGGTCTCTCAATCCCAAAGTGGTGAAGGAAATTTTCCGTTGCTGGGGCCAGCCTTGCTGCGACCTATTTGCATCACCCCTGAACAACAAGTGCAGCAGCTGCTTTGCCCTAATCCCCCCTCAGGGGGAGTCTCTGAGAGATGCTCGTCTTCACTGTTGGCCCTTGAGACTACTATATACCTTTCCCCCTGTTCCACTAATACCTCTCTTCTTGAAGAAAGCCATCAGGTTGAAGAACAAAGTGATTCTTATTGCCCCTTTCTGGCCTCAACAATTTTGCTTCCTCTTTCTTTGGTCTCACCTACTTTAACTTCCATGGACCCTGGATCTAGATCCAGACCTCCTGTCCCATCCACAGAGACTAGTTCACCCCTATCTGAAAAATCTCAAGTTTACAGCTTGGTTCCTCCAATTCCGGTGATCGCTAGGCAAAATAACTTATCCTGTCCAGTTTGAAAATTTTTGTTGGCTTCGGATAAACCTTCCACTAAGAAGCTTTACCACAGTAAGTGGAAAAGATTCTCTATTTTGACACATGATAATGGAATTGATCCCTTTTCAGCACCAGTTGAAAATGTTTTAGAATTCTTTGCTATGCATTTCAAACAGGGAGATGCTTCTTCTCCCATCAAAGTTCACCTTTCTGCTAGTTCCAACTTCCATGACAGCTTTGAAGAGCATTCATTAATTTCACATAGGCTGTGTAAAGTTTTTCTAAAAGGAACTTTAAAGCTAAAACCACCTTACAGAGACCATCTTGTCCCCTGGGATCTTACTATGGTTCTACAATCCTTGGTCTATTCCCCTTTTGAGCCGGCGGCTACTTGTGACTTGACGTTTCTTTCATGGAGGACCATTTTGCTGGTAGCCGTTATGGCCGCAAGAAGAATTTCAGGGATTCAACATTATCTTCAAAACTTCCATATTTGATTTTTCATAAGGACAGGTTGTCACTAAGAACCAACCCGTCCTTTCTTCCAAAAGTGGTATCCAAAACTAACATTAATCAATTTATTGATTTACCAATCTTCTTCCCTAATTTTTCTATCAAGGGAGAATATTGTTTACACTTATTAGATGTTCACAGACAATTGTGTTTTTATCTTAAGAGAAGTAAGGATTTTAGGAAGTCAGACCAGTTATTTGTTTCCTTTTCAGGTCTGTCTATGGATAAACCAGTTTCAAAAGTCACTTTATCTAAGTGGTTAAGGGAATGTATAAGCTTTATCTGCAATAAGAAAAACCTCCAACTATCAGCTCCAGTGAGAGCAAATTCTGCAAGACCAAAAGGTGCATCTGCTGTTTTCCACTCAAAGGCTTCCATGGATGAAATATTGCAGCAGCAACCTGGGCTACTCCACATACCTTTATCACTCATTACATAGTGGATCTGGTCTCCAGGGGAGGGGCGTCCTTCAGTCCTATAGTGCTCAGGAATATCCTTCCATAAGGTGTCCCAAGATACAAGGTATCTGGGGTCTCTGTCCCATATGTCCAGGATAAATGAAGATTGACAACATCAGATAAAGAAGTTATGTACTTACCATAACGTTCCATCTTCGTTGTCAGTCTTTATTTATCCTTGACACCCCGCCCTCCTTCCCCCTCTTTCAGACTCCTTGGAGGAACGGAATCTAGTCCTGTTTATCTGTTATTTCATATATGACCTTGGACATAGCCTTTTCAATTGTTATAGGACTATTTTGCTTGTCTTCCTTTATAGCTGCAAACTCGATTTGACCCAGTTCCGATAGTCGGAACCGAGTCCCATATATCGAGGATAAATGAAGACTGACAACACAGATGGAACGTTATGGTAAGTGCATATCTTCTTTTTGTGTGTATGTGTGTGTGTGTTCATCGTATTGATCACTGCTGCAGTAGCCTTAGCTATATGGGTTATATCCTGCCAGGGATATAACAGCCATTCCACTTCCAAAGCTTCAGGGCACCTTCCATGTGCCCAAACTATCAGGCAACTTGAGCCTAGCTGTCTAAAAGAAAAATTGGGGAGAGAAGCCCTTCAGAGTTTTACTGCTGTCTAAGATTATGCTCCTCTGAGGCTTTCAAGGATCAATGGTCATCTTGTGCTTTCCTTTGCTGGGCAGATAAATTCCCTTTGGGGAAAAAAACTTCCATTTTCGTAATTTTGTTGATGTTTATTACTTTCCTCTTCAGGAAAGTTATTTTAAACAAGGAGTGCTGTGTTTTAATGGACTGTCTTGAGACTGTAACATATTTTTTAAACAAAGTGCTTGTTCTTTTTGTCAGTTTGAAAGTGGTGTAAAGTAATTGAAAACATTTTTAATTTGGAGAAATTGTGTTTTAATTTTGTGGAAGGGACATAGTGTTTTAAAGTACTTCTCACTGTTTTTTCATTCAAAAAGTAACTTTTGTGGTCTGGTAGTGTTTCTCAGAAGTTGCTGCTTGTCTTCCTCAAGAAAGAGGCACCATTTTGACTTGACCATGGAATAGACTACTAGTCCCATGTTCTGTCCTTCTTCCAGCACAGAAAAGAAAAACATTAAGCAAACATCTCTTTCCACCACAGCAGGCTGGCAGTCTGCCTCAGCTGTAGGTGTGTGACTCTGCTGTGGGCATTTGTACCTCAAACCACAGATCTTTTACCCAGAAGTCCTCTAGTGTAGCACCTAGATCCACTGTGGACCAGGAGTTAGCCATGGGCAGAGGAGAGACACTCTTGTTGGTCCTGGGAGAGGGAACAGGTAAGGTTTCCCAGTTGTATCAGAATGTTGTGCCCATCCCTGGGGAAGCTGCTGCTACGATTTTTAACAAGGTTGACCCCAGTGTTTTGTCAAAGAGAAAGAGAAAAACAAGCATGCATCTACTCCTCCCAAATTTTCTTTCAATAGGAGTAGTTTACTGGGACTGGCTCAAAGTTTAATTCAAGCTACTGACCCTTCTTGTAAAGCAGTTTCTGGAAAAAGAAAGAGAGATTCATCTTTTCCTAAAGAGATTCGGGATCCTGAATCTGAACAGAAAAATGCAGGGATGGACACTTTTCCCCCCCCAGATTTCTGATTTAGCCTCAGGGACGAACTCTATTTTTTATGCTCCCTGCTAGGGTTACTGTTTCTCTTAGACTATTGCTAGAAAGTGCCATTGTTTTTAGTGAGAGAACACTGAGGTTTCTCAGTCCCTCAGAAAATACTATGAGTTGCTACAGAAGGATTTTCCAGAATCTACACCCATTCTTCCTGTTCTGTCTGCTTTAGAAGATATGTGCTACTGCTGGCAATGTTCCTGATAGTCAGCCAGCTGCCCCTAAAAAAAGTAGAGATGATGTATAAAGTACCTCACTCTTTTAAAATTTTATAAGCTATTTCCAAACCTGGTCCATCAGTTATAGCTTTAGTTCATCCCACTGCTGCCAAGCACTTAATTCCAAACCTATTGTTTTTGATAAGGATGGGAAAATTATTGATTAAGTATGGGAAAACTGTGTATACTTCTGCACGTTTGATTTTCAGAATCTTGAGTTGTCAGGCTCATATGTTAAAGTTTGTTGTAACAAATTGTGAAAGTATGAGAAATGTTTTATCTGCAGTTTCTTCTTGTGAAGAAAAATCTGCTTTAAGTAACTTTCTATTGCACAAGTCACTACTCATTGTTTACAGTGTGTGTATGACTCTGTTGATACTTATTCCAGGCTATGACCACTGGTATTGTTTTGAGGAGGTTTTCATGGCTGCATTCTCATGATATTTTAAATTCTGCCTTAGAGAGAGATTTACTGTTTGGCCTCTCTGCTGTAGAGGTGATCAAAAAGTGTGCTGAAAGGGGCAAAGCTGATCCAGGGAATTGCTAAGATTTTTCATCCCTCTTTTTCCAAATTGTCCAGGGATTTTCCATTTCTTCTTCCATTTTGGTGAAAATCAGAATAAACAGTCTTAATAAAATACAGATAACAGATGTCTAAGAAGAAATGGCAAGGGGGTTCCAGAAAGAAGTCTCAAACCTTCCAAAACCAAGGACAGTCCGACAAGTCAGACTGTCCGAGAGACCTTGTGACCCCCTCTCACCCTGGCCTGTTTTTTTTTCTTTCAGAAAGTCTGAACTTTGGCAACAGATTGTTTCAGACAAATGTGTTCTGAAAAATCATTCATTAAGGATACAGGTGGCACTGGGAGGAAATTCCTCCTTTCCAGGAGGTCATTCCTTATCCTCCAGATCAGACCGTTTTGTTTCTACTTTCTTCATCATATGCTGTCCCAAGGCATGATAAAACTAGTTCTTTCCCAAGTGAGGAATGTTTTTTATTAAAGAATGCTGCTAGTGTTAAAGAAAACAAATGCTGTCCCATGGACTGATAGAACTAGTTCTTTTTTCCCAGGTTGGAAAGGGTTTTATTCAAGGATGTTCCTAGTGCCAATGAAAGAGAATGCTTAGAGACCAGTTCTGGATCTTGCTTTCCTAAACCTGTGTGTGATAGTGCTGAAATTCAGAATGCTGTCACTTTACAACTAGTTGGCTCTTTTTTCTCTTTCAAGTTTCTTGGCAACACTAGGCTTAAAAGATGCTTATTATCAGACCCCTGGTTCTCCAGACATCAGGCATTTCTAAAGGTTTGTGTGTCTGGATCACATCATCAGTTCTTTGTCTTACCCTTTGGATAATCCCTGGCACCAAGAGAGTTCACAAAGTGTCTAACTCCATTTATAGCTCATTGCAGGCTATAAGGTATCAACATTTTTCCATATTTAGATGCCTTGCTTATCTTTGCAGAGTCTTTACCAAAATTGTCAGTAATGTCTCTCTGTCTCTTGGGTGAGAGATCTGTTACACGAGCTGGGATTCGAAGAGAACATTCAGAAGTCTCTCTTCACTCCTTTACACAAGATTCTGCTCCTGGAATGTCAGCTAGACACCTCAGTTCAAATAGCTTTTCTTCCACAGGAAAAAAAATATAGATCTTTGTCTAGATCTGTTTCTAAGGTTTCCCACTCAAACTTGGGTGACTGTGAAGGAATACCTCAAGATTTTGAGTCTCATAACATTGGTGATACTCATGATACGCCTGGCAATACTCAAGATGAGAAGGATACAGTGGAATCTGAAATCTCTTTGGTCTCAGCAGCACCACCACTCATCTTTTCAAATCCCAGTTCTAGGGTTTGTCAAATGAGAAATCTTTTGATGGAGACAGCAGATGTCCTTAAATCCAGGTCTGCCATTCTCCCTCCCTACTCCAAAGCAGTCAGTTACCACATATTCTAAAGACTTCACTTGGGGAGCAGTTTCAGGAGGGATAAAAGTGCAGGGAGTATGGGACACCAAGGACAGATGCAAGCACATAAACGGCAAAGAGATGCTTTCCCTGATTAAGGCAGTCATCTCTCTCTGAATGATCTTTGGTCCACAGGACTTCTTCAAGTGGTTACAAACAATGCCACATTCATGTGTTACATCAACAAGCAAGGAGGAACTAGGTCATACCACTCATACCACTCATACCCTCTTTGCAAACTAGCTATGTTAGCTTGGGATATAGCTTCACAGCACAGTCTCACTGTACAGACATCCTACATTCCTTCAGAGCTGAGAAGGACCCAGGGTAGACCGTCACAAATGTGAACTAGATCAGGGAGGCCATCCAAGATCTGATCCATCTGTGAGGAGGTCCTCAAGTTGACCTTTTGCCTCCTCTCTGAACAATCAACTAGGAAGATTCTATTCCAGGACTCCATGCAAGAAGGCCTGGAAGACAGATGCCTTTTCTTTTCCTTGGACAGTAATGTTCCTTTATACTTTTCCACCTTTTCATTAATATCTATATGGTACCTCTGAGGATTCAGAAGGACTCTCCCAAAATCTTTGTGATGATTCCCTTCTGGCCTAGGCAACAGTGGTTCTCCATTCTTTTGGAAATGACCAGGAGCAATTACCGCAAGCATCCTTACAGACTGGATCTACTCGCACAAGAACAGGGGTGTTTGATTCACCCTGACATCAGTCAACTTCAATTGACTGCCTGGATGATATCGTCTTAATTCCTTTTAGACTCCTATTACTGAGGACATGTAGCAGGTACTAATGCAGGCAAGAAAACCTGCTACTAGAAATCATATACTAACAAATTATAAAGGTATTCTAGTTGGTGCAAAACATAACCAGCACCTATTCAGGGCATCTTCTCTGGTTCTACAATATTTGTGTGACTTACTATACTTTTTCCTTTCTTATTTGATTCCCTCAGCTTCCATTGCTAACTATGCGACTCTGACAAGTCACGTAACCAGATACTACTCCCAGACTGAGTCTAGAATGGTCCATGGGGATCAGTGCTCTACAGTGGAAAACAAATATAAATAAATAAAAAAAGAAATGATTCATCTATCAAGGTTAATTTATCAGCCATTTCAGAACATCTGCCCATGGATCCTCCTCTTTTATTTTATCAGTTTTATGTCAAAATGTTCTTGAAATGGGTTTTTCATAGAAAGTTTCCAAAAAAACTGGAGGTCTCTTCTTGGGATCTTAATTTTGTGTTAGATAAGTCAATACTTGCTCCAGTTGAACTAACTAATCTGGCTGACATGAGGTACATAACATGGAAGACCATTTTTACTGGTTGCTCTGACATCTGCAAGAAGGGTATCTGAGTTGCAATGTGTTATAATGTCTCATTTTCCACAGGGACAGGTTTTCTTTGAGAAATAATCCTTCTTTTATGCTTAAAGTAGTATCGAAGTTTACTTTAAGCCACACTGTCCATCTGCCCATTTACTTTCCTGAAGGGATACGCCATACATTGGATGTCCACAGAAAACTCTAAAACTATCTTGAGAGAACTAAATCTTTCAGATCTTCAGATCAATCGTTTTTTTTTTTTTTGTGACAGTAAGAAGAAAGGGCAACCTGTATCAAAAGAGACTATTTCCAAATGGTTGTCCAAGGATATTACCTTTTGTCATACTCACCATAACAAAACTATTCCAGGTGGTGTCATGCCCCACTGTATCAAGGCCTTGTCTTCATCTGTGGATTTTTGGAAAGTGTTTGATTCTAGAAGCTGCTACTTGGTCCTTGTATAAACCTTTACAAAGCACTATAAGCTTGACTCCTTCTCTTGGCCTAGATTAGGCTTTGCAAGGACTATTTTCCACAGGCTCCTGGACTCTTCTCCTTCCACCTCCCAAATGTAGTTAGCTAAGGTGTTCTATCCCTACAGCTAAGGCTGCTGCAGTAATGATAAAGTTAATGTTCAGCTAACCACCCCCAATTATGTAGTCAACTCTTCCATGAGACTCATATCCTATGCTGCAGATGGAGTGAGTAGAGCTGCGGGTTCAGGCATTGCTCTTCAGAAACAGGCCTGAATGCAACTTTGCAGAGGCCTTCAAGTCTACCTTCATTAACACCCCTTTTGATGGCTCCTCTCTTTTTGGACCAAAAGTGAAAGAAATGTTCACCAGGTGTGAACAAGAGGGTAAGACCTTGTCTGCCATTTGAGTATGTTTTTCTGCACCCACCAGACCCTTCCCAAAGAGTTAGAGAGATAGTGGGAAAATGTGGTTCAGAGAATCCCACAGGTCTTTTCAGGATGCACAGGGTGACAGATCCCCCAGGGGCAGAGGGGGGAACAGTAATGGTAGATGCTGTCCTCATGGCACAGAGGGTCCACATAGCCAGGGCTCCAGAGAATCTCTCTTCAGAGTGCCCTACCAGTGCTCCTGAAGGAGTGTCCAATTGCTCGCCTCTGGAAGCAGTTGGGGGTCATTTGTCTCTGCAACAAGAAATGTGGTGAAACCTCACAAACGACAGATGGATGCAGAGTATAATATCCAGGGGATATGTCATTCCCTTCACCTACCCTCCTCCTATAAACACCTTAGTTCCAGACTTTCCACCCAGTCAAAAGGGACAGGCAACCTTAGAAGTTCAAAAGTTGCTAAATAAAAGAGTCATCCAGCAAGTCCCCGCAGACCAGAAAGGATCCTTAACTTACTCAAGATTCTTTTTAGTTCCAAAGAAAACGGGACTGGAGACCAATATTGGATCTCAGCATTCTAAACAGGTCTATAAAAAAGAGCGAGTTCCAGATGGTAACACTGCAGTTGATACTTCCACTCCTGGAAAAAGACAGTTGAATGTGCTCCATAGACCTTTGGGGTACGTACTACCACATTCTAATGAGCAGGCAATCCAGAAGGTTCCTACGCTTCCGACTAGGAGACAGTCACTTTCAGTTTTGAGCTCTGCCCTTTGGTTTCACAATAGTCCCTAGAGTGTTCACAAAATGCATGGCAGTAGTAGCAACTCACATGAGGTGCAAAGGAATCCATGTGTTTCCATATCTAGACAACTGGCTCATCTCCACCCTGAACAGGCATCTTCTTCAGAAAGCCAGGGACTACACCCTTCAACTTTGTTCATCCCTGGAATCACGATAAATTACGAAAAGTCTGCTCTAGAGCCATGTCACATCATTGGTTTTCATAGGAGCACAAATAAACACAACAATTATGTCAGCAAAGCTTCCCTAAGAAATAGTCTACGATCTTCAACGTCATGTAAACATGCTAATCAACAAGAATAAGGCTTCGGCCAAACTAGTCCTACAGGTGTTCAGCAAAATGGCTGCTTTGATTGTGCTAATGCCACTAGCTTGACAACACATGAGAATCCTCCAGTGGTTACTCTCGACACAATGGTCTTTTCAGGATCTTCCAATGTCTCACATGATTATACTGATCAACTCTTGCAAAAGAGACCTTCAGTGGTGGCTCAACTCTCCTATAGTCTCTCAAGGCCGTCCCTTTCTCCCCCCCAAAGCTCAG
The DNA here is from genome assembly GCF_019279795.1 of Protopterus annectens. Taxonomy (NCBI): domain Eukaryota; kingdom Metazoa; phylum Chordata; order Ceratodontiformes; family Protopteridae; genus Protopterus; species Protopterus annectens. The sequence continues at coordinate 65,861,396 of NC_056738.1, forward strand.
AGGTACAGTGACCACGCAAGCATCCCAGATAGGGTGGGGGGCATTATCTGGGGAACACAGTCCAAGGCACTTGGCAGGAACATGAGACCCACTTACATATAAATGTTCTAGAGATGAGAGTGGTGTTCCTCACGTTGCAAGCATTTCAGAACTCTCTCCCTCTAGGAACAATAGCAATTCAGTCAGACAATTTGTCTGTGGTTTGGTATATAAACAAACTGGGGAACCAGATCTTACCCCTTATGTTGAGAAGCCCTGATAGTTTGGCAAGGGGCAGATTCCTCCAACTGCTTTCTAATAGCAATGCACATTCCGGGAAAGTCCAACGTGATTGCAGACAAACTGAGTAGAGCCTTTCTATGGCCCCAAGAGTGGTCCTTCAGTCAGAAAGTAGCGGAAGAGATCTTCCGCAAATGGGGCCAGCCTTGCTGTGATCTCTTTGAGTCACCCATCAATGCCAAATGCAGCAACTACTTTACTCTGATCCCCCCGGCGGGGAAGTCACCAAGGGATGCACATGTTCACAATTGGCTCCCAGGACTTCTTTATGCTTTCCCACCAAAACCTCTGATTCCCAAATTCCTACAGAAAGCAAGCTTGCTAGAGGCGACAGTGATTCTAATTGCCCCCATTGGCCTTGACAGATATGGTTCCCATTTATCCGGCATACAGAAGGGACCGTGGATCCTAGACCCAGTTCAGGATCTACTGACACACCCTGTAGGAGAACTTCATCCCAGTCTCCACAGTCTCAAACGGACAGCTTGGTTGTTCAGCTTCCCATGATAGCCAGTTTTCCTCTACTTTCTTCTCCAGTAAAACACATTTTGCTTTCCTCCCACAAGAACTCAGATTTATCAGAAGAGGTTGCACATATAAAAAAGCATTTGTTAAGCTTACTCTTACAGTGCTGTGTAATTAAGCAAGTCACCATTTTGGTCAGCCATAGGGCTCTTTTCTACTTGAGTGTTTGCCTCCTTCCCCTGTAACTAAAGTACACTGACTATTACATTTGTCTCTCTAACCCTAATTTTTACAGGTATACCTTGTACCTTTCTGGCTTTCTAACACTCAGACATAGATTCCTGTTGAAAGTTTTACTTACTTGTCTGTCATTTGAACAAGTAACTCTTGTAAAAATCCTCAAAATTGTATACTGTTGGTCTGTCTTTCCTGCTAAACATAAGATCTGAAGTAGGATTGTTCATTTGTCAGCAACCTGTGGGTTACGGATCCGATATCGGATCCAAGCCAGCAACTTGTTTCAAGCTAATGGATCCGAGCTCCTAGCTCCTCCCTTCACCCATAATCTCCTGCTAACCCTCCATGACCTCAGATCTAGTTTGCCACGCTTGTGATGGCTGGATCCTTTTCTTGAGCTCCGCAGATAAGTGAAAAAAAGTTAACTTTTTTCTAGCATTTTTCGTCAGGAATTTCTGTTTTAGTTTAAATTAATATTTGTAAAGTGTGTCTGAGTTAGGTTCCCTATTTTTTAATTAATACCCTCCCTTCGCTGGTCGCTAGTGTGTGAGTGTTTGTTGAGTGTCTTTTGGGGCCTGTGTGTGTGTGGAGTTGTTTTTTTTCTTTTCCTTTTTAGTTAAAAAAAAAAAAAAAAAAAAAAGGGAATGGCTGAGGCCCCAAAAGCCATATTTTCTAAATGTACCGAGTGTGGCCATAAGCTCTCCCCGGCTGATGGCCACACTCGGTGCGTTCAGTGCCTTGGGGTTGAACACCTCACCTCGGGCTGTACTATCTGTGCAGTGTTCAACCCCAGGGCACTGAAAGAACGGAGGTCGAAGCTGGTCCTGGCAGGACTTCTACCCCCGGATTCAGCTTCGGCCTCCGCTACCTCTGCTACTCCCGTGGCTCCATCACAGCCTGTGGTGGTTGCCACTCCTGCCCCCCTGCCTCCGACTGGGACTCAAACTCCCGCTAAAGTGTCGTGGGGCAGGGAAGCCAGGAGGGAGAAACGGAGGGAGAAGCACCACAAGCGGCGGGCCGAGACCTCCGTTTCGGCCCCGCCAGCTAAGCAGGCTTCTCCCTCCATTGCTTCTAGGTCTCCTCCTCCTCGGCTCTGATCCCCTTCTTTCTCCCCGGGGCCCGAGGAGGAGGAGACTCGATCTCCGTCGAGGTCATTGAGGTGGCATTCCAGGCCTGCCTCGGTGGCCTCTTCGAGATCCACTTTCAGTTTATCAGATGCAGACTTGGACCGGATTATGCGAAGGTTCATCCAGGCCCAGCTGCAGATGGGAGTGCTCTTGCCTCCACCCCCCCTCAGGGGGGGAGCTCGACACCTTTTTTCCACCCAATTGTTCCTTCTCTGACCCGCTACCTGGGTTCGGAGCGCTCGGAGCCGAGCAGCCTTGGAGCCGGGGGTGGGTCGGCGCCGACAGTACTTGGTACTTTGGATCCGACCCTACCCTCGAGTCTGTCGGATCTGACCTCTCGGAGCCGTGGTCCGAGCTTCGGATCCGGGGAATTCAGTGTGCCTTCGGCTCCGTCCAGGTTGGAGCACACTGGTCCCTCGGATCCGACGGTCTCGGCGTCGGCTCCAATCCCTTCATCGGATCCGAGTGGGAGCCGACTTTCGGATCCATTGGAGAGTGGCTCTCCCTTGGCATTCGATGTTGTGGAGAGGGCTCTGTTGAGAGCATCCGGACCCCCGGTCCTTGCATCGACTTCTCCCTGCACTCCCTCTCTGCTGGGCCAGGCTTCCATCACCCGGCCAAAGGGACAGCCTGCTTCGATGTCACAGACAGTTCCATTGGAACAAGATGTTGCTGGCGAGGCCTCCTCGGACAGTCCCCCCGAGGAAGCTCCCCGCAAGCATAAGTGCAAAAGGAGGCACGTGGACTCCCCTGAGTCCTTAACCGAGGACACGGACTTGGAGGAAGGGGAAGGCTCCCCAAGATCACCCCCTGAGGATGTCTCCTTTGGAGACATCATGGAGATGCTGAGAATCAGAGGTGGGTGGTCTGCCCCCAAGTCTTTCTCTGACGAGTCCGTGTTTCTGGAGGCATTCGAGGCAGGCCCATCTACCTCCTGGGTGTCCCCTCCAGCCGATCCCCTGGTGGACCTTATTACCACCAGGGCATGGAAGGATCCGGACACCGTGGAGCCAATACCAAAGCGACCGGATAGGATTCTTAGCCCCCCCCTCAGACTGGTCACATTGGAGTAAGGGCCCCCCTGTAGATGCCATGTTGACGGCGACAGCCACAAAGAGGGAATTGGCTCAGGAGAGTCCCTCAGTCCATTCACCGAGCAAAGAGTCCCGTTTGATGGATCACTTAGGGAAGCGAGTCTTTAGTTCAGCGACCTTCTCAGTAAGGTCTCTGAAGTATATGGCACATGTCATCAGGATGCAGCGGGATCTTATCAAAGAATACGCTGCATCCCCCCCTGAGTCCATGTCGGAGGAGGATAAACATTTGTACTCCACCCGAATGGCCACTCTGAGATCTATTTCAAACACCTCTATGCGGCTGTTGTCCCACGCCACAGAGGGAGCCGCTAGGGCCAGCGGAGCAGGCCTAGTCATGAGATGTCAGGCCTGGCTCCGTCATTGCGACTTTACAGAGCCCTTTAAAGCATCCTTCGCGAACGCCCCCTTTGATGGTTCTGCCCTTTTTGGCAAAACAGTTCGCGAGACGCTTGTTCAGAGTGAGAAGGACGGGAAGACGTCTGCCGTCGGAGTCTGCTTCTCTGCTCCCCAGTGGTCCTTTTCAAGGAACCAAAAGGGTCAGAAGAAGATGTGGTTCCGGAAATCACAACATTCCCAACCAGCTCCGGACAACCAGTCCTACCTTGGCAGAGGTGGACAGGGAGGGCGTCGCCCCAGGGGCAGAGGGGCTCCGAGAAATTTTGGGTCCAGAGAACCTTTCTCTGAGCAGCCCGCGCAGCAGCCCTGAGGGGTTGTCCGGCTGCTCCACTCTGGAGGCAGTCGGGGGGGCGTTTTTCAAAACATCTAGCAGCATGGGAGTCCATCACAACAGACCGCTGGGTGCTTTGCATCATATCCAGAGGGTACAAAATACCAATTCTCCATGTCCCCCAATCCAAGAACCTCCCCGATGTACCACCCGATCACAGGGAGGCCGCAGCCGCAGAAATACAGCAGCTGCTAAGAAAAAGAGCCATCCAGCCCGTCCCCCAAGACCAGCTCGGATTAGGGTTCTACTCCAGGTTCTTTTTGGTGCCAAAGAAGACGGGGGACCTGAGACCCATCCTAGACCTTTCCCGCTTGAACCTGTCAGTAACCAAGAAAAAATTCCGAATGGTCACTCTTCAATCTATCCTCCCCCTTTTGAGGGAGAATGATTGGATGTGCTCTATAGACCTCAAGGATGCGTATTACCACATCTTAATGGACAAACGATCTAGGAGGTTCCTTCGCTTCCGGCTGGGAGCCAGTCACTACCAGTTCAGGGTCTTTCCCTTTGGCCTCACCACAGCCCCCAGGGTGTTCACCAAAGTGTTAGCAGTGATTGCGGCCCACCTGAGACTCCAGGGAATTCAGGTCTTCCCGTACCTGGACAACTGGCTCCTGACCGCACCAACAAGGCATCTACTTTGCTCGGCCAGAGACTTCTTTCTCCATCTAGCCCCACAACTAGGCATTACTATCAATGTCGGCAAATCTCTACTGGCTCCAACACAGATCATAGAATTCATAGGTGCCAGAATAAACACCAGAGATTTGCGAGCCTTCCTAACTGCCGTGAGAATCAGAAACCTACAACTTCATGTGCGGGCTATCCTTCATTCAGAGGCTTCACCAGCAGAATTGATCCTGAGGGCACTAGGCTCCATGGCAGCAGCGATTACACTCCTTCCATGCGCCCGTTTGAACATGCGAGTCCTGCAATGGACTCTGTTAGTGCAATGGTCCTTCCTATCCCTTCCTCTCCACCATCCCATTGCTATCAGCAAGGCTTGCAGAAGGGTGCTACTATGGTGGTTCCAAGCATCGAACTTCCATACGGGCCGTCCCTTCTGCACCTCTCCCCCTATCGCCACTGTGACCATGGACGCTTCCCGCCTCGGGTGGGGGGGGCATTACTCAGGCAGGACAGTTCAAGGCACGTGGAACGATACAGAGACCTCCCTGCATATCAACGTTCTGGAGATGAGAGCGGTGCTGTTGGTGTTGCAAGCACTTCAGAGCTTCCTCCCCGCAGGAACGATTGCAATTCACTCGGACAACATGTCAGTGGTCTGGTATATCAACAAACAGGGGGGAACCAGATCTTATCCTCTTTGCCGCGAAGCCATGAGAGTGTGGGAATGGGCGATCTCCACCAACCGCTTTCTGATTGCAACGCACATTCCGGGGAGGACCAACATCCTAGCGGACAAGCTCAGCCGCACCCTTCTTACCCCTTACGAGTGGTCTCTCAATCCTCTAGTAGCGAAGCAGATATTTGCAACATGGGGGCAACCCTGCTGCGATCTTTTTGCATCTCCCTCAAACGCCAAATGCGACAATTTCTTCGCTCTAATCCCCCCACCAGGGGAATCTCCAAGAGACGCTCTGGTGCATGCTTGGCCACCCGGTCTACTCTATGCCTATCCTACTCTTCCAATGATGATACAACTCTTACAGAAAGCCTCGTGGTTGGGGAGCAAGATGATTCTCATTGCCCCATTCTGACCTCAACAAATTTGGTTCCCTTACCTGTGGTCTCACGTTGTGAATCACCCTTGGATTCTAGATCCCATTCCGGATCTCATCTCCCATCCATTGGACTTGCCAACTCCAAACCTGGACAATCTGAAACTGACAGCTTGGTTGCTCCAGTTCCACTCCTAGTTAAGACTCCCGGTATCTCTTCACCAGTCAAAGCCATCCTCATGGCAGCACATAAGCCCTCCACCAGGAAAGTGTATCACAGCAAATGTAAACGTTTTTCCATCTGGGTGGAGCGCCGTGATCTAGATCCCTTTACGGCTCCTCTTCCATCCATTTTAGATTTCCTAACTGAACTCTTTCAAGAAGGCGCTAGTTGTTCAACTGTCAAAGTGCAATTGGCAGCCATTTCTCATTATCATGTGGGACATGATACAGGACCCTTGATGTCAGCCAAATTGTGTAAAACCTTTCTCAAGGGTACCTTTTTACTTAGACCTCCTGTAAAAGAAGCCGTATTCCCATGGGATCTTACTTTAGTTCTTCAAGCCTTGACTGCTCCACCCTTTGAACCAGCTGCTTCAGTGGATCTCAAATTCTTGTCATGGAAAACATCATTCCTTGTAGCCATTACTTCAGCGAAAAGAGTGTCGGAACTTCAGGCTCTTTCTGTAAAGCCTCCATACCTGATTTTTCACCCTGATAGAGTGTACCTCAGGATCAGTCCCTCCTTTCTTCCCAAGATAGCATCAGAAACCAACATAAACCAATCCATAAATTTACCGGTTTTCTTCCCTAAATATCAAAATAAGGGTGAATACAAGCTGCACTCAATGGATATTCATAGGCAGCTTCATTTTTATACTCATAGGATGGCTGGCCATAGACAATCCGACCAGCTGTTCGTTTCCTTTGCCAAATTTAACTTGGGGAAAGCTATCTCTAAAGTATCTTTATCTCGCTGGATTTCCCAATGTATCCTACTAGCTCATCAAGCCTCGGGTAGACCCGCACCAGAAGGAGTTCGTGCTCATTCCACTCGCTCCATTTCTACTTCTGTGGCTTTCAAGTTTAGAGTACCTTTGGATGATATTTATTCTGCAGCCACTTGGGCTTCATCTCATACCTTTATCAACCACTACAAGCTAGACCTGCTTTCTAGAGGGAGAGCATCCTTTGGCTCTGCGGTGCTTCGTAATATCCTTCCATGATGGCCACCCAGGGTGCAGGTAGCTGGGGACTGTCCCACAGGTTGCTCACAAATGAACAATCCTACTTCAGATTTAGAAGTTATGTACTCACCATAACGTTCCATCTGAGTAGGTAGTTCATTTGTCTGCAACCATCCCCCCCTCCTTCCCCCTGACCTTCTTTGGATCTATTAGTTTTTTAGATATCCTTTGTTGGATATATATGGAGAGACAAACTCGATCTGAGGTCATGGAGGGTTAGCAGGGGATTATGGGTGAAGGGAGGAGCTAGGAGCTCGGATCCATTAGCTTGAAACAAGTTGCCGGCTCGGATCCGATATCGGATCCTTAACCCACAGGTTGCAGACAAATGAACTACCTACTCAGATGGAATGTTATGGTGAGTACATAACTTCTAATTCATAGGTTGGTACTAGGCTATCAGCTTTTGGGCCTATACAAGCCTAGCCATAACAATTCTCTGGATAATTCTTCCCACAATATTTACTTCCCTGGACCTCTGTCTAGCAGGGTGACTGACGTGATCCCAGGGGTGAATTTCCTCTCTTCCATCCAATCATCAAGGTTCCTTTTGAAGAGGGCCAAGGAGGCAATCTGTTTGACATGTATGGGCAGTCTATTCCAGAGTATGGGGAGTCTCTGGGTCAGGAAACTATCCCTCCAGCAAGTTTTGTTCATTGTAATGACAAGGTTTAGATCCCTGGAGCGTGTGGCTCTGAGGGATTGGGATTTCTTTAAGTGGAGCATGTCCAACAGCTCAGGGTTTGACATGGCCTTGTATGTTAAGCAGAGATAGCCTCTGAGTAGATGATATGCCACAGAGTATAGCTGGAGTTTTTTTAGATGGTCAGCATAGGGTATCTGCTTTAGGCCTGTGATTCTTTTAGTGAGGTATTTCTGCGGCCTTTCCAGCTGTTGCAGATGTCTTGTGAGGTACATACCAAATGGGGCATTGTACTCTATAGTGGGTCTAATGAGGGATGAGTACAATGGGACAATGACCTCCTTTTTTCTGGATGAAAAGTCCTTAGTGATGAAGTGTGCCTCATAGAGGGATTCCCTGACTGTTGTGGCGATGTGGTTATCGAAGATGAGACCACTGTCCACCTTTGTCCCTAAGTCTCTCTCTTCACACTTTCAGTGTTTAGTGTACTGCCACCTATGTGGTAATTCATGGGTGCATGTTTTTTCCCAAAGGGGATAACTGTACATTTCTTGGTATTAAGCCCATGGCTCTGGCACCAAGCATCTGTTTCTGTAAGGCCCTTTTATAGAATATCCACATCATTTGGGGATTCAGTAATTGCTCCCAGTTTGCAGTCATCTGCGAACTTTGTTAGCCAGAGTCCCTTAGTGTTGGCCTGTACTTCAGAGAAGTAGATGCCAAGCAAGAGCGGTCCCAGGACTGAACCCTGATGTACTCCACTTGTCACTTGTCTGGAGCTGAATTTGGAGCCAGCTACTTTTACAGGCTGGGTTCTGTCAGTAAGCCAGTTGGCAACCCATCGAGTGACATAGGGATTTATGCCCAGCTTAGTAAGTTTATCTATGATTCCAGAGTGGGGGATGGTGTCGAAGGCCTTGGCGAGGTCCAGATAGGGAGTGTGGACCGCCTTACCCTCGTCCACAGCTCTGGAGACTGATTTGAAGAAGTCAGTCAGGTTCAGCAGACAAGATCGACCCTTCACAAACCCACACTGGGTGGAGTCCAGTGTTTGAAGGTTGCCAATGTCTTTGTTTATAAGTTCCATGATAATGCGTTCCATGCCCTTACAGATCAGGCTCGTCAGACTGGACGGTAGTTCCCGGGATCCAAGGTGGATCTCCCCATGTGGAGTGGGATAACTGTACCTGTGCACCACTCAGTGGGCACGAAGCCTGAGGTGAGGCTATGATTAAACATGACACTTAGGTGAGGTGTCAGTTCATTTTGTAGTTCATGTAGTACACAGCTCGGGATGTCATCTGGTCCCATGGATGCTGTATTCTCAGCTTTGGGGAGTGGGGTTTCTACCTGTGTGGTCGTGATTACCAGAATTTGGCAATCTCTTGGTATTGAGATGGGCCCTTTAGGGGGTGAAGTAAAATTAAAGTGCTGAGTGCAAGTAACATTAAAGTGCTGAGAGCATATTTTAGGCCCTTACATTAAACTTACCTCTGGTGTGGTGTCTTGAGTCAATCAAGGTATCCCTCTAACCACTCCTACTGCCTTCTCTTTTTCCCCACCCCCCCTCTTTCCTCAAACAGGTTAAACTGCTACAACTTAATACAGGCATTGGTTCATCCCTGCTCAGCTTGGAATCGTTTCGCACCCCACCCTGTTCCCAAATCCCTCCCGCCCCTGGTGCTTCTACATTTATTGGTACTATGCCACACCCCACTTTTTTAAACTAATCAGTAACAACTTGTCACTTAACAACACCACCCTCAACCTGATACCACCAGTCCTCTAACTCTACTATTCCTTTTGCCTACGTTTCAAGTCTCATTCAGTAGTTATGCTATCACCCAAAATAGTCTTATTAACTCCACTTCTACCCCTGTTACTCATCCAATATCTCCTAACCGCCTATGAATGCCAGGTCACCCAGGTTTCCACTACCCTAAATTCCAAACATCCATCTCATCTACAACAGATAATAATGCACCCTTACTCACCTCCCTCATGCTTACCTCCCTAACCCCTAAATACTACCATCTTACTAGACCTAGTTACATTAGTCTTAAAACTAGACACTATTACAAAACTTTATTCAAATTCTTAAAACTCATACTCAGGATACACTACAACCTCACAAAGGATGGCGACATCCACCCAAACCCTGGTCCATCCCCACCTTTTGACCCTAATCCCCATACTATATCCCCTACCACCATAGCTCCAACAAATAGACCTCCTAACTCACTGCTGGCCTGCCATCTAAATATTAGGAGCATAAATAATAAAACTTAGCACCTGCATGCCCTCTTAGCTGTTCATTCCCCAGATATATTATGCCTAACAGAAACGTGGCTAAAGCCTGTCACCAAGGACCATGAGATTCTGCCACCAGGGCACAATATGTTTCGACTAGACCGTACCACCAGAATGGGTGGTGGGGTAGCCATACTTTACAAGTCTACCCTATCTGTCAGCATAGACACCCAACAACCACCCCAGTTCAATAATGCTGAAATTCTTATTTCAAAACTACAAATTAATAAAAACAAAAATATAAACATTGTCTGTGTCTACATTCCCCCAGTGAGGAACACAGAAACCTTATAAGACTTCTTATATTGGTTATCCAATAACTACCCCCAAGAAACAATTGTTCTTGGAGATTTCAACATTGGCTGGAACACTTAATCTTGTGAAACCCTCACAACCCACATAAACCTGTATGGATTTACTCCAATTATAACCTCCTCCACCAGGACAGGAAAACCCAATAACAAGGAAAGTACCCTAGACTGGATACTCGTCAGTACCCATCTTCAGTTCTATAAATCAGGCACTTTGCCTGATGACCTAAGTGGCCACTGTCTCACCTATTTAATCAAGCTCAAAGTGGACTGCTCCTACCAACCCACCTATAGAACATTAAGAAACAACAAGAATTTTATCCTCACCAAGTTTCTAAATAAACCTAAGGCATGCAACTGGTCAGTACTAAAAAGTCTCCCCCCTAGATGAAGCAGTAGCATACTTTAACACCAAATTCCTTGCTAATCTTAACTCCCATGCTCCCAGACGCTCTTAGAACCAAAGTTAGTATTGCACTGTGGCTTTTTAAAGATACCAAAACCAAAATTTCACTCAGAAACAAAGCATGGGCCACTTACCGAAAAACAAAAGCCCCACCTGATCAACTATGCTTCAGACAGCTAAGGAATGACACCAGAAAAATCCATAACCTTAGACAAAAATAACTACTACTACCATGTACTGCAAAAACACCAAAACAAGCCTCAAAAGTTCTGGGCAGGAATAAACAAACTACTCCAACCAAACCAAACCGCCACTCCACCCCACCCCCCCTCAGCTTCCCAACAAAAATCCCCAGTAGACATTGTTAATAACTTCAACAGCTTCTTCACAGGGACTATCCAGTCTCTAGCCAGCCAACTCTCTCCCAATGGCTGTAATTCTAATGCAGCCACACCCATTACCCAAACATACGTTACCTTCAAAACTGTTCCTACTCAACTTATTCATGCCCTACTTAGGAAACCAAGACCCACCACCCTGGCTGCCGACCTCCTCCCAGCAGACTATCTGCAAAAGGCCTGCTGACACCATAGCTTACCCCATCTCAATCTTGACCAGCAGAGCTGTATCTGAAGCTACTATACCCACTATATGGAAAATCTCCCATGTCATACTTCTCCATAAAGGAGGCAGTTCCACTTAGCTGTCAAACTTTAGACCCATAGCTATTCTGTCACCTCTAGCTAAAGTTATGGAGAAGTGTCTGCACATACAGCTCATGCGCTACCTCACACAGAACAAGCTGTTGTCCAATGTTCATCATGGCATTAAGCCACACCACAGTACTACTTCTGCCCTCCTCTCTTTCTCTAACATCATTAACCACAACTGCAGTAATAAACTATCCTCAGCCCTCTTTCTATATCTATCCAAGGTTATAATGTTTATAAATACCTTGAAGGCCTTCTCCTTAAACAATCATGCAGTCCAGTGGTTTCAAGCCTACCTGCAGGGCAGGCAACAGGCAGTCCTATGGCAGGACAAGCTATCATCTCGCCTACCCATCACATTAGGAGTCCACCAGGGCTCGATACTATGACCCCTTTTTTTCTCCATCTTTATCAACGACCTTCATTCAGTCATCCCAGATGCTACCTGCATTCAATATGTGAATGACTCCACCTTGATTTGTTCTGACACCTCACCAGCTACTTTATTCACATTAACCCAAAATACCTTCAATGTTGTTGTTTGCCTTTCGGCTTTTTCCCGGTAAGGGTTCGCCACAGCGGAACTCCGGTCTGCTAATGATTGGCAGTAGATTTTTTTACGAGACGCCGAGGTGCCAGCTGGACGCCCAACCTTCAACGAAGTCACGCCCATTTACGCACGCATGTTTTTTGACACTACCCAACCACCGGGAGGACATGCAGACTCCACACAGAAGGCACTCCCAAGCCAAGCCAAGAATCGAATGGGAGAACCTCTTGCTGTGAGGTAACAACGCTACCGCCGTACCACCGTGGCATACAGTGGAAAATTGACTCTCCAATCAACACCTAATCCTAAACCCCAACAAAACTAAGCTGTTCCTCTTCTCCCCCACATAAAGGACCCCCCTGCCATCCTTCAACATAACCACTAACAATGGCACTATCGTCTCCCCAGAAGCCCAAACTAAACTACTGGGTGTCATAGTTGATAACAACCTGAAGTTTGATCCACATATCAATCAAACTATCAAAACCATTAATAAAAAACTTGTCTCTCTTTACAAAATCAAACCTTTCCTTATCCCACTTGCTAGAACTGCAATTGCCCGTTCCCATTGACTATCAACTCTTCTCTACGCCTCACCTCTGTTCTCCAACTTAAACAAAACAGATCTTAATACACTGTCATCCTGCTATAACCACATTGCCAGATTTGCTACTGGCACAGCCTACTGGACACACCACTGTCACAACCTAAATCACCTAGGATGGCTTGAACTGCCTAGCCTACTGCAGTTCAAGCAGCTAATAGTGGCACATAAAGTCCTTTACCAACCAGAAAATACACCTGCACTAAAAAAATATTATCAGCCTCTACACCAGCAGCCGGCCACTGCGATCATCCACTAGACTCCTACTTCAAATATGCAAATCCAACTACTCTGCTGTGGACTCTCTGTTTGCCAACTCTGTTGGAAAAATATGGAACAGACTCCCAGCTGACTTGACCCTAGAACCCTCACTAACTTGATTCAAAAACAAACTCAAGAAATACTTCAAAACTCATTGGTTATGTCCTTGCACTAACCCCGACTAGTGACCTCTCTATTACTTAGGTGACTTACCTTCAACTACATCTAACTTTTTTCTACCACACCATTTCAGGAAGGGTCAATTGTATAACTGCTGCTCAATGTGTCTTAAACCTGAATGTAATGTTATGTATATATAACTTTGAAAATAATGTTATGTTTTGTAAAGTGATTTATAGTAAGTTAGTGCTATATGTGCTAAATGCTGGTATTGCTTATGACTGTAATCTGCTTGAAACAATCATTTACTAAATGTTAAATGTGTATTATTATCTTGGAGCTTTTCTCCCTGGGCCTCCACTGAAAATGGGCATATATCCAGTCAGACTATCCAGGTCAACAAATGTAAAATAAATAAATAAGAACTCTACTCGAAAACTGTACAAAAGCAAATGGCAAATATTTGTGGCCTGGTCTGATCTTAATAATATAGCTCCCTTCACAACTCCTTTTGGAAGTCTTAGCCAAATTATTCAACAAGGAAGCTGTTGCAGCTACTGTTAGTTCAACTAGCAGCCAACTCTAATTTTCACATAGGAGACAATGGTACAGCTATAATTTCTCACAGAGTTTGTAAAGCATTCCTCAAAAGTACTTCCTTAATTCACCATCCATACAGAAACCCTATGCCACCTTAGGATTTTAATTTTGTATTGTCAAACCATGTATAGCCTCTCTTTGAACCGTCTGCTACATCTGATTTGAAATTTTTATCATGGAAGACTCTTCTTTTAGTAGCTATAACTTCAGCTAGAATGGTTTCCGAGCTATAGGCCCTATCTTCCAAACACCCCTACATTTTTCATAAAGACAGAGTTTCTTTGAGAATGAACCCTTCCTTTTTACCTAAAGTGGTTTCAGAAACAAACCCTTAGTCTGTTGAATTACTAGTTTTCTTTCTGAACTTCGGGAACAAAGGGAAATACTCTCTCCAACTTTTAGATGTCCATAGACAATTCTGTTTCTATTTACACAGGACATCACAATTTAGAAAGTCAGATCAGCTCTTTATCTCTTATTCAGACATTAGGAAAGGCCAACCAGTTTCTAAATTAACACTATCCAATTGGCTATCACAATGCATATCTTCTCTATACAATTCTCACCACAAGACTATTCCAAATCCTATCAAGGCTCGTTCTACCAGGACAGCAGCCACTTCAGTGGCTTTCCAAGCCAGATTACCCTTAGACAGCATCTGTGCTGCAGCTACATGTGCTAAACCGTATACTTTTATCACTCATTACAAGTTGGATTTGGCCTCTAGGAGTAGAGCATCCTTTGGTTCTGTGGTTCTGAGGAAGATTTTCCCATGAGCCACCCAAGAATTAGGTAGCTAGGGACGCAATCCCATCAGTGAGAATAAAGACGAGATTGACAACGACACATAAAGAAGTTATAGATGTTAAGGACCTTTTCTCTGTCATACCCCACACCATAGGCCTTGATTGGTTCGAACAGATGTTGGCAGAATTGAATATTCTTAATAGTGATGAATTTAAGCTTGTACTTGAAAATATGGAAATGGTTTTGAAAAATAACTTTATATATTTTCAGGGGGACATATACCACCAGCTTGATGGGGTGGCAATGGGTTCGGCCTGTGCCCCGATCTATGCTAACATCATTATGCTTTTTTGGGAACTCAATTATGTGTTCAAATCATCCTTTAAACAACATATTATTAAGTATTTTCGTTTTCTGGACGATATTTTTATTGTTTGGGATGGGGCGGACCTACAGATTGGTGAATTTATTGATTATTTGAGTGGTACTACTACATTTCTCCAGTTTACCTTTCAACATACTAAAGATGAAGTTAATTACTTGGATGTTAAGATAAGTAAGGACAAAAATAATAGTAGTTATAAGTCTAGGATTTTCAGGAAAAGTTGTTTTTCGAATTCATATGCCCATTTTCAGAGTGACCATCCACTATTTTTGAAGAAGAATGTAGTGAAGGGTCAAAATGATTAGAGTTTCAAGAATGACCAGTAATTTTGAGGAATTTATGGAAGAGATGAAAGTAGTCCAAGAACTATTCAAAGAGAGAGGATACCCCAGTAAATTAATTAAGACCATAAAAAAGGAAGTAGTAAAGAAACGTGAATTTAAATACTGTCCACTTTTAACATTTAAAGGTGGAATGAGCACCTTAACCATTGGGAGTGAGACAGTAGTTGGTACAGACCTATTGGTGAAAAAAGGGGACATGGGGATTGGTCTGGAACTGCCCCATTTGACTTTTACCTACTACACCGATATAGGATGGTTGCAGAAGGGCATCAATGAGGTTTGGAATATATTTGGGAGAATGTCTAGTAGACCGTCCATTTTTCAACAACCCCTTAGGTTTGGATATAGGAAGAATAATAACCTCAAAAAGATTTTTGAAAGAAAGAAGGTTTCAAATTGTAGGGGGGGAGCACAAACTAAGACAGGTACTCACAAGTGCGGTAGATGCGCACAATGTCCATTTCTATCAGGTGAAAAGGATCTTTGGATACAAAGTATTGGGTACAGATTAAAGAGTAATAGGTATTATAGCTGTTACACAAAGGGGGTAGTATACCTCGCATATTGCATGATATGTTGGGCTTGTTATGTGGGGAAAACTGAAAGACACCTGAGGACACGGATATATGAACACATGAGAGACATTAATAAAAAGAATGAGAACAATGCCCTGTTTAGACATACATTAAAATGCAAGATTGCTAATATAAAATTTTGGGTTTTGGAAGAAGTAAAACCAGGGGAGAGGGGTGGCGACTGGGAAACCTTCTTGGAATATAGGGAATTAATTTGGCAAATTAGATTGGATGCATGCTCCCATGTGGGCGTGAATGACCATATTTCTATTAAGCCAGTACTAAAATTACTGGCATTAAATCCCAAATAAATTTCCACTTGGGTATTGATCAATTAGGTTCTAGTTTATAGAGTTTTGTAGTTCTTTTTGATTTTCAGTATGGATTTATGCACTTGTATTTCTATCTATGTATGAATTTTACAGTTTAAATTCCAGTACCTTACACATTTTTATATTTTTATATTTTAATATTGCAACATTTTAACATATATAGCATATTTTAGAATTTAATATTTAAATACTTATATATTTATATATATTTTTTATATATTTTATTGTATTATTATACTGTAATGGTGACAATATTCATTTTTCATTGAGTACTAGCTGTTTATGAATGAATTGTATGTATGTATTTACAAGCAGTTCTGAAACATTCAAAGGAGCCCCTTATGTGCAATTTTCAGTGCTTTAATTGAAGCAAACAATTGTTTTTAATTTGTTGCCAAGGTTTTTAATGTTTAACAAAAAGTATATAAATGCATCAATTAACAACTTTCATTGATTCTGATGAAGTCTCCTACGTAGAGACGAAAGCGCGCTCAATCTATGGTTGCTGTACTTTGTGCTGTTGGTGTTCGTCTATATATTAAAATTACTGTCCAGTTTTATTATACTTTTTGAAGCGTGGTTTGTGGAGGATATACCTTTACCTCCACAAACCAGATAGACCAGCGGATTGTGTGTTTTTTCGTTCAAAAAGTTATGTTCTTACCATAACGTTCCATGTGTGTTGTCCATCTCGTCCTTTATTCTCACAACCCACCCACCATTCCCCCTCCTGGTAGACCTAGTAGCTCTTATTGGATTTCACAGGACTCTACAGCCTCTTAGGTATGGCTTGTCTAATTTCTTTATGTTACATTCTCTTGGTAATGTATTCTTCCACTCACTGCTCTGAAGGCAAACAAGATCTGAGGTTATATAACATTTGCATTATGGGTAGGGAAAATGCCCACTAGCTTGGCTGAGGACCTCAAGCTTATGTAATGGCTGAGATGGATCTGAAGGATTAGATCTGACCCACCAGTGAGAATAAAGGACAAGATGGGCAACACACATGGAACGTTATGGTAAGAACATAACTTCATTTTTTTCTAACCCTAAAGCATACGCTGCAGTTATTCCCCTATTTAAAACTGCTTCTACTAGACAAATAACTAATTCTGATCCCATTCCACCTCTGACAAGGATGGGAAGGCTTTTGACAAATTTGGGAAGAATGTTTATTCTTCTGCACTTTAATATTCAGAAATTTAAACTGCCAGACTTGCATTTTAAAGGTTTTACTTCTGTCTTTTGAAAACACGAAAAAAGTTAAATGTTGCCCTTCCCTCTTCTGAGGTAAAAAAGTGTTTGAATGCCTCTTTTGTTTCTGTTTCTTGTGTAATTAAACATGCCTTAAAGTGTTCTTATATTGTTGTTGATACTGTCTTCACATTTTTTCTGCTTCTGGGTCAGTCATCACAAGATTTGCTTGGTTATGTTTGAAAAATCTTCCTGAAGATAGTAAAACTAAAATTCTCCCCCTGGACAAGGCAGTTCTGTTTGGCCCTTCTGCAGCTGAAGTGCTTAAGAGATTTGATGAGAGGGGAAAGTTCATTCAAGGGGTGACCTAAATCTTCTGACCTTCCTTTTTTAAGGTAAATAAAAATCTTCCTTCTACCTCTGCTTCACTTTTCAAAAAAGCAGTACAAGCAGCAAGGTGATAACAAACATTTTAAAAAGTAAAGACAAGAAAACTCCAAAATAAAAGGGACAGCATCTTAAAGTGAAGGATTGTTCAAAAAGTCAGAATGACTATTTGATTCTTCAGGCTACCCATTCCCAACCACCCACCCACCCATCATGGCAATCTCTGCCTCTGCATGAGTCAACACTTTTCTTTGAAACACCGGATTGTTTCAGAGAAATAGGTTCTGAAAGTCATTCAACAGGAGTACTCTTGGCAATGGAAGTCCCTCCTTTCCAGGGATTCCTCCTTGCCCACTAAAACAAATACCCCTGTTTCCCCAAGTTCTGGAACAAATCTCTCTAACCTTGGTCATCTTCTTCTCAACATCTTTATCAATAGCCTACATACAACATCCTGTCAAGCTTCTCTCATCCAATATGCAGGTGATTCTACACTCATTTACTCCTCAAATAATGTGTCACATCTACAACAAAGTACGCAAGAAGCCTTCAGTTCTGTTGAAAAATTGGTTTACTAATCCCCAACTTCTACTTAACCCTAAAAAAACATGTTATTCTTAATCACCCCAAAAACTTATGTAAAGACAAATTCAATTTCAAAATCTTATTTTAAAATAATGCAGAAATTGGAGTTGTCTCCCATACAAAACATGTTAGGAATGACAGTAGATGATAATCAGAAATTTGACCTTCATGTTCAAAATAACATTAAAAAAATCATCAAAAACTTTGAACACTCAATAGAGGCAAAATTTTTATTACCATATCCCTCCAAAGCCAACCTTGCAGTCACACACATCCTGCCTTCACTCCTGTATGGGGTAGCCATCCTTACCAACATAGGAGTCTCCCTCAAATGTAAACTAGAAGTTTGTTATGATCAAGTTGCTAAATTCACAACCAGTGCAACCCATTAATACCCCTCACTGCACAGCACCACAGACATTCCACTGTAGAACTTCCACATCATTTAACTTACATACAACTATGTATTACTCATAACATGATATACAGACCTTCATCCTACCCTGCCCTGACTGCCATTGTCTATAGCTACCACCCTAACAAACCTCTCTGATCAGATGACAAACAACTTATTGTCATTTAAAAACTAAGCAAGTTCCCAGGACATAGACTTTACTCTTACTCTGTTGCCCAAAGATGGAATTATATTCCTCTCTGTGTCAGATCCAACTCCAACCATCATGCCTTCAAACTTTTTTTAAAAGAAACAAAAAGCGCGGTAGAATGAATAGGATACCAAACAAAATTAAAATTTATTTAGCGCTTTCATCAAATATTACAATTGACTTCTTCAGAATACCTGACATTCTGAAGGACCATCCTTTATATACATCGAACATTTGCTTCACCAATTAATCAGTCAATAGAACATTAATAAATATTTAAAGAAATAGACTCCCTTGCTTTATAAAGTTATTTCCTTCTACAATAAAATAACCAGTTCATATTTGCACTACAAGAATACATATTTTGAATGTAAAACCTGAAACCAGGTAATAAAAAAAATCACAATTAAAATAAAAAATCAGCTTTTAGTTTTAAATAACTAGTGAGGGACACCATATCATTCAAGCCAGGACTGGTGGTGGCATTAACTCTAAGTTGCCACATTAGTTCTTTATATTCAAGAAACCAGTCAGTGGGTCCCCCCTCTCATCCATTATCACCCTTTCCAGTACAGTAAACTTGAAACCATGACTAGGAAAAGTATTGACATGCTTTGCCAAAGCATTTTTAATGTTGCCTTTGGTTATGTCGTAAATATACTTATAAACATGTGTCCTGAATGCGTTTTTGGTCTTACCAATATAAAACCTGGACACATCTGGCATATGGCTGCATACACACCACCTGTTTACAACCACAATTACAATTCTGATTGAATCCCACCCATCCAAAACCTTCAAAAAATTTCTTGTCACTCTCTAGTATATATTTGCATTGGGCGCAATGCCCACATTTAGTCATTTTTCCAATACCAGGTTTTGTATTCTTACTCTTGGACTCCAAAAGGTTCTTGAAACTGGAATCCTTTTTATATACTATAACACCCACCTTCCCCCCTATGGTCTCATCACTCCTGAGAATGAACCAATTTCTGATCAAGATGTCTCGTATCAATGGGAATTGTGGATTATAGGTGAGAATACGACCATGTTTAAATGGTGCAGTTGTCAGAACCTTACTATCTGTAGGTGCACAAAGTCTAGAAATGTCCAAACCTAACAATGGATAGAAGTAACCATCCACTCTCTTTTTGGTTACTTCATCAAATAATGGTTTCACAAAATCTTCAGGGTACCCCCTGTTAACCAACATACTCAATAAAACCTCCCTTTTCTTATAAAAATCATCAATTCTACGGATCATGTGGGCCAATCTTACCCCTTCTCCTTTGATTAATGATCTTTTTTGATGAAGGGGATGCCCGCTCTCGAAATGAAGAAGGGTGTTTGAGTATGTTGGTTTCCTGAAAATGTTTGAATAAAACTGATTATTCACCAAATCTTTAGAAATCTGTATATCTAAATAACTGATGGATTCAGTGTGGGTCACCATAGTAAACTTCAAAAAGGTAGTGCTGGAGTTAAGACACAGCAAGAATTCAGACAATTGCTCCTGATCCCCCCTCCAGAAAATAAGGATGTCATCCAGGTACCGCACATAAAAAGAACAGTATGACATCCATTCAGATGTAAATACTTGTGACAATTCCCATTGGGTCAGGACAATATTGGCAAAAATTGGTGCACAGGCTGCCCCCATCGCTATACCAGATTTTTGTTTAAAAAGATGTCCCTCAAAAATCAGGAAACTATTTTCCAGGACTAGTTCCATTAGAGTCTTAAGTGTAAGAATCGTGGTATGAGAAAATGTTGTGTGTTGACACAAAAAAATCGTAAAACAATTCAATGCCTTCCGAATGCTGAATGACATTGAATAAGTCTTTGATATCTGTAGTTGTGAAAATGATGTTACTGCTAAAGAGTTCTTGCTTGATTTTTTTAAGACAGTCCCATGAGTCTTTAATAATATGAATAAATGGGCTCAAACAGTTTTTTAACTTATGGTCCAAGAATTTAGCAATGCTAATAGTCTTTGACCCTTTGGCATCCACTATGGGCCTTAGTGGAGGATGAGAGATGTCCTTATGGATTTTTAGGATCCCAAATATAGTTGGGATCCGGGGATGTTTCTGTGTACAAAAATACAATTCTTCCTCAGATATCTGATTATTAAAGAATAATTCTGTAAGGACCATATCCACATGACTGTATGCAATGTTTAGTTCATTGTGTGATTTGTGCATATCCATCTCCAAGAAGATGTTCTAACATATAGTCTATGTATCTCTCTTGGTCTATGACAACCAAACCACCCCCCTTGTCAGGTTTCATAACTCTAATCTGCCTGTTGTTAGAGATGCTGTCAAGAAGGGTTGTCTCATCCTCAGTTAAATTGGACAGTATAATACTGTCTCTTTTCCTACTTAAATCCTCGATATCCTTCATACAAATACCCTGAAATAACAGTAAGGTGGGATGCAATGGAGAATTATATGTACTTACTTTTTTACATCCAGTAAGTAAGTTACTAGTGATATAACTGTTCCCAGTTTCACTCATATTAACACTCAAGTTAAATTTTCTAGTATAGAGCATAACATCTAAACGTTTTTTTTCGGTGCTGAATTTCTTATAAGGCATGAAATTTAACCCTTTCTGAAAAAGGTTCACCCATTCTTTTGTAACTTCCACATTACCTAGATTATAAATTTTAAAATCCTGGTGGTCATTAAGTATGATAGAAATCCCACTGTTGTCACTGTCTAAAACTTGCCTTACCTGGCAACGGAAGTCCCTCCTTTCCAGGGATTTCTCCTTACCCACTAAAACAAATACCCCAGTTTCCCCAAGTTCTGGAACAAATCTCTCTAACTTGGTCATCTTCTTCTCAACATCTTTATCAATAGCTTACATACAACATTCTGTCAAGCTTCTCTCATACATTATGCAGGTGATTCTACACTAATTTACTCCTCAAATAATCTGTCACATCTACAACAAATTATGCAAGAAGCCTTCAGTTCTGTTGAAAAATTGGTTTACTAATCTCCAACTTCTACTTAACTCTAAAAAAAAAAAAAAAAACAAGTTATTCTTAATCACCCCAAAAACTTATGTAAAGACAAATTCAGTTTCAAAATCTTATCTTAAAATAATGCAGAAATTGGAGTTGTCTCCCATACAAAACATGTTAGGAATGACAGTAGATGATAATCAGAAATTTGACCTCAATAGAGGCAACATTTTTATTACCATATCCCTCCAAAGCCAACCTTGCAGTCACACACATCCTATCTTCACTCCTGTATGGGGTAGCCATCCTTACCAACATGGGAGTCTCCCTCAAATGTAAACTAGAAGTTTGTTATGATCAAGTTGCTAAATTCACAACCAGTGCAACCCATTATACCCCTCACTGCACAGCACCACAGACATTCCACTGTAGAACTTCCACATCATTTAACTTACATACAACTATGTATTACTCATAACATGATATACAGACCTTCATCCTGCCTTGCCCTGACTACCATTGTCTATAGCTACCACCCTAACAAACCTCTCTGATCAGACGACAAACAACTTATTGTCATTTAAAAACTAAGCAAGTCCCCAGGAAATAGACTTTACACTTACTCTGATGCCCAAAAATGGAATTATATTCCTCTCTCTCTGTCAGATCCAACTCCAACCATCATGCCTTCAAACTTTCTTTAAAAGAACATTTACCTAAGTCCTGGCTGTGCTCTTGTTTTAAACCTGCATGAAGTCTCACTCTGTACTTTTTATATTTTTCTTCTCTATTCTATCTTTTTCTTCACCTCTGTCTACATTAATAGTCCAGAGTCTATAACCAACAGATCTTTCATTTATAATTTGTAAAAGCACTTTATATATCACTTATATATCTGTCTACTGCTTCCTCTAATACAGCCATGCCTTGCATGCCTCTCTGTCTGTCTCTTAGTATGTTTGTTGCTTAACTATGTATCCAGCCTCCTGTGACAGTTTTTAGGTCAATCATGCATATTTCGTACAGCTTCACCCCTCATATCCTATGAATATTTATTTTCAACATATTTTGTAATTGTACCTTTAAATATACAGTACATGTTTTCACTGAATCTTTGATTATTTTCATAATCTGTACTACCTACATAAAATTTGTAATTCCAGTTTTTCAGGGTCTGTGTATCTTTGCCTGTTTTTTTTTTTAATTTGTTTCTTTTGAAATATTGTACATAGAGCTTTTCTCCTCAGGCTTCCAGTGAAAATGGGTACTGTTGGCCCAGTCACATTTTCCCTGTCAGCAAATGTCAATAAATGAATGAATGAATGAATGAATGAATAAATAAATATATATTATCTCAGGGAGTAATAGAACCAGTGTCTGTCAGCCAGCTAGGCAAAAGCTTTTGTTCAAAGAATTTTCTGGTGCCAATGAAAGAAAAGACGTAGAGGTCTATGATATTTCTCTCCTTTCACAATCATTATCTCAAGGTCCCAAAGTTCAAAATGTTATCCCTTGGGACCCTGTTATTTCTTGTCTCTTTACTAGCTTTCATTGTAAAACTAGATTTAAAAGATGTCTAATGTCATAGTCACATTGGCAAACATTTCATACATTTCCTAATACTTTTGGTATCAGACTTACATTATGAGTTCTCTGTTTTGCCCTTTGGACTATCTACTGCTTCAAGGGTGTTTACAAAGTGTCCAGTAACTGCTTATTGTAGACTTCATAGCATTCATATTTTTTCCACATTTGGATAGTTGTCTTGCATTTCCAAAATCTTTTTTCCAGTTGTCAAGACCCTTAGTAAGTGTTCAGAACAGTCTACTTAGTCAAGGTTTTCAAGAGAACTTACAAACATCTTCTCTCATCCCTTTGCACAAAATCATTTTTCTAGGATGTGTATTAGATTCTGCCATAGGAATAGTTTTTCTTCCTTCAGCAAAGTAGAGATGTTCCAACAGTTCTTTCTGATTTTTTCCAATAAATAACCAGTATCGGCCAGGGAATTTCCCATGATTACAAGGAATATGGCTTTTGTGATTGTTATGGTTACCATGGCCAGACTTCACTTGAAAAAAATTCTGTTGTACTTCAGGTCAGTCTAAATGAAGCATCTGCACCCTTTATCTTTTCATATTCCAATTCTGGGATTTGTAAGAAGAGTTTTTGTGGTGGGGAGACTGGATGGTCATTATTAGATCACTGCTGCAGTAGCCTTAGCTGTATGGGTTATGTCCTACCTAGGATGTAACAGCCGTCCAGCTTCCAGAGCTTAATGGCACATTCCACTCACCCAGACTATTGACAGCTGGACTAGGGCTAGAAAAAATCAGCAGTTTGGAAGCCAAGCTATTCAGACTTTTCCAGCTGCCTAAAAGCATTCCTCTTGTTGGCTTTCATGGCTTGATAGTGGGCTAGCTTTTCTCCATTGCTTGGCAGATCAGTTCCCTTCGGGGGGGGGGGGGGGGGATAACCTCAATTTATTTTATGACTAAAGTCAGTATCTTTCTGAGAATATCTGGAATATCTGTTTGTGTTTTGCTAGGAATTAACTGTTTTTAGACTGTCACATGAGTTTTCTGTCAGTTAAAATGTGTAGTTCTTTTATTAAAGGTGATAAAGGATAATGAGGGAAACATACTCACAAGCGAGGAGAGTGTGTTGAGGACATGGAAAGAGTACTTTGAGGGGTTGATGAATGAAGAGAATGAGAGGGAGAGAAGGTTGGATGATGTAGGGATAGTGAATCATGACGTACAACGGATTAGCAAGGAGGAAGTAAGGATAGCTATGAAGAGAAAGAAGAATGGAAAGGCTGTTGGCCCAGATGACATACCTGTGGAAGCATGGAGGTGTTTAGGTGAAATGGCAGTGGAGTTTTTAACCAGATTGTTTAATGAAATCTTGGAAAGTGAGAGGATGCCTAAGGAATGGATAAAAAGTGTTTTGGTACCGATTTTTAAGAATAAGGGTGATGTGAAGAGCTGTAGTAACTACAGAGGGATTAAATTGATCAGTCACAGCATGAAGTTATGGGAAAGAGTAGTGGAAGCAAGGTTAAGAAGGGATGTGATGATTAGTGATCAGCAGTATGGTTTCATGCCAGGAAAGAGCACTACAGATGCGGTCTTTGCTCTGAGAGTGTTGATGGAGAAGTACAGAGAATGTCGGAAGGAGTTGCATTGTGTTTTTGTAGACTTAGAGAAAGCATATGACAGGGTGACTAGAGAGGAGTTGTGGTATTGTATGAGGAAGTCAGGAGTGTCAGAAAAGTATGTAAGAGTGGTAGAGGATATGTACGAGGGTAGTGTGACAGCGGTGAGGTCTGCGGTGGGAGTGACGGATGTGTTTAAGGTGGAGGTGGGGTTACATCTAGGATCAGCTCTGAGCCCTTTCTTATTTGCAATGATGATGGACAGGTTGACAGACGAGATCAGACAGGAGTCCCCGTGGACTATGATGTTTGCAGATGACATTGTGATCTGTAGTGAGAGTAGGGAACAGGTGGAGGAGACCCTGGAGAGATGGAGATATGCTCTAGAGAGAAGAGGAATTAGAGAGAAGAGGAATGAAGGTCAGCAGGACTAAGACAGAATATATGTGTGTGAATGAGAGGGAGGATAGAGGAATGGTGAGGATGCAAGGAGTAGAGGTGGCGAAGGTGGATGAGTTTAAATACTTGGGGTCAATAGTTCAGAGTAACGATGATTGTGGAAGAGAAGTGAAGAAGAGAGTACAGGCAGGATGGAGTGGGTGGAGAAGAGTGTCAGGAGTGATTTGTGACAGACGTGTACCTGTAAGAGTGAAAGGGAAGGTCTACAAGAGGGTAGTGAGACCAGGTATGTTATATGGGTTGGAGACAGTGGCATTGACAAAAAGGCAGGAGTTTGAGCTGGATGTGGCAGAATTAAAGATGTTAAGATTTGCACTGGGTGTGATGAGGGTGGACATGATTAGGAATAATTATATTAGAGGGTCAGCCCAGGTTGGAAGGTTTGGAGACAAAGCCAGAGAGGCACGATTATGTTGGTTTGGACATGTGCTGAGGAGGGATGCTGAGTATATTGGGAAAAAGATGCTAAGGATGAAGCTACCAGGTAACAGGAAAAGAGGAAGGCCTAAGATAAGGTTTATGGATGTGGGGAGAGAGGACATGCAGGTGGTTGGTGTGACAGAGCAAGATGCAGAGGACAGGAAGAAATGGAAACAGGTGATCTGTTGTGGCGACCCCTAACGGGAACAGCCGAAAGAAGATGATTATGATGATGATGATGATGACTGTAAACTTGTATGTTCTTAAGGTTTATTCTAATTTTTATTCATAACTCATTTATACATTATTTTACAGGCTGGGGCAAGTGTGTTTTGTGCTTGTCATCTTATGTTGTCTTTTTTCTGCTGAAAACACTATTTCTTTGATATTTACCTTTTGCCATCTGCTGCTCTCATCATTTCTTGGGTTTCAGGCTTTCTTGGCCATTACTATGTACAGCTTACCAGTTGCTCAGTTTGTCCTTCCTCACATCACAAAAAGAAGAAAATTTCCAGACAGTCTTTGCCTTTTCAGCAGGCTGCTACTTTGCATCAACTGCGGATGGGTAACCCTAGAGTGTTAATTACTGATTTTTCAGATCACTCTTCTTCCTTAGGTTCAGCTGGTGTATTCCCTTCAGCCACCATGGGGCAGGGTCAGACATATCCTCTGCAGCTTCTGGAATGTCATTGGTGGGCATGGAAGAACCACTCTTGTCAGTCTGGGTGGAAAGAGTGAGGAATGCTTCTGTCCCTAGCCAGAGTAGGATTTCTGCTCCCCAAAGTGATGTTCCTGGCATGAGTCAGTCTGCTTCTACGGACATACCTCTCAAAAAAAGCAGAAAGTTAAACATTTATCTTCTCCTGTCTCTTGTTTCTTCAGACAGGGAAGGTTTACTGGGCTTAGCCCAGGGCTGTGTTCATGCTCATAACCCTTCTTATTCTGGATATTTTGGTAAGAGAAAACAAGTTCTTCATTTTCTGAAAATGCCAACTGCTATGAACAGGGAATATATTTTGAGGGAACAAATTCCGTTATTTCTCTTCACCCATCTGATTCTAACTCTGAGGAGAGTATTTCTTCTGATTTTCCCTTGGAAGATTTGTTTTCAGAACCATATCTAAGATGAACCTTTTATTTTTTTTCAATGGAACAAAATCTCATTCCAATTTTTTGTAAAAAATTTGTGACCTATTAGAACTGGAATTTCCTCAGCCTACATCCATTTCCTGTTCTTCCAGCCTTGGAGGATGTTTTATTACAGCCTGCCGCATGCCTGGCAGACAGCATTTTAGCCCTAAGAAGGCAAATCGATTGTATAAAGCTCCTCAATATTACACATATTTTTTTCTAATCCTAGATGTAACCCTGCAATGATTTCCTTGTCTGGTCCTTCTGCAATCCCTCCCCCTCTGACAAGGTTGGGAAAGCTTTTGATATGTTTGGGAAAAGAATGTATTCCTCTGCCACTCTTATTTTTAGAATTATTAATAGTCAAACTTTCATGTTAAAGTTTTTTTGCTTTCTTCTTTTAAAAATATAAGGAACATTACTGATATATTTTTCTTCTTCTTCGTCTTCTGAGGCCAAATTTTCTCTAATTTCTCTTATTGTTCCTGTTTCTCAAATAACCAAACATTATTTGAGGTGTTCTTATGACTTAGCTGATGCCTCTTCCAGAGCAGCAGCTAGTGGGTCTTGTCAGATTTGTAGCATATATTTACAAAGTTTTCCTTCATTACAGATATGAATGATGACTTCTACAAAATACCTCTCTCTGTCCTTCTCTCACATAACTGAATTACTACAATAGCTATATACAGAGCTAGTTATGCACACAATAGGTTGTTATTTCCTCAGTATATTTTTCTGGCCTTCTATGGGAAGTCACATAATGTCTGTTTTTAGACTTTTCTATTGTCCTTTTGTGATTTAAGCACTTTTGCTGATGTGAGGATGCAATTCTGAAAGGAAACATCTGTATAAGCTGTTCCTACTGGAAAAACATCACGTATTGCTGAATTTATAAAAAAGGATGTCTGTTAATAAATTTGTTCTACAAACATGAGAAAATCATGTAATCCTTGCTTTCCAATATTGCTTTGTTAGGCTTTTCTTTTTGATGCTGTGAAGAGAAGCCTGTCTGTTATACATATAGTATGAATGCACATTCTACATTGCTAAACTCTATACATATATTCAAGCAAACTTTTTATTATATGCTTTATCTTTCAGCATATTTATATTCATAATATCTAACAGGTCTGTTATGAGAAGGTGTACATGTTTACCTGAAGATCTTAAAGCTGACATTTTGAATTTTCCCCTTGATTGTGAGGTTGTATTTGGACCACCTGCAGCCAAGGTCTTGAAACAATTTGTTGAGAGAGGGAAACTGATTCAGGGGGTGACTCAGATTTTTCAGCCTCCATTTTTTAAAAGGCTTTAGCCCTAACTCAGGATCCTTTTATAAAAAGCAAAATAAGCAGTCTCATCAAACTTCTGGCAAGCAAACATTCAAAAAACAATGGCTAGGAGGCTCCAAGAAAGGAGTGGGGAGCCTTCCAGAAACAAGGACAGTCCAACAAGTCTGAATTACTTTCTTTTCATGGAACAAAACCTTCCACCCCACCTCACCCCCACCCTTATCCTGGCAATCCTTTAAGTCCTCCCCAAAATTGGACTTTCAATTTCTGTCTGTCTGGTGACAAATACTGTCAGACAAGTGGGCTCTTAAGAGTGATCCTGGAGTACAGCTGGCAGTGGTAGTCCTGCCTCCTTTTCAGGGATTTCTGATCATCCACCAGATCATACTTTTTCCCTCCTGTAATTCAGCATTTGGTGTCTCAAGGAGTAATATAACATGTTCTTCTTTCCATGACAGGAAAAGGTTTTTATTCAAGAATGTTTCCAGTACCAAAGAACGAACCTTCTTGGAGACCAGTCCTAGATATTTCCTTTCTCGGTTTTGTGAAAGTCCTAAAGTTCAAAGTACTATCCCTTCACAATCTGTTACCTCTTATTCTCCCTTTCAGTGTTTTTTTTTTATTTTGGTAGATATAAGGGATGCTTATCATATTCTTAAAGTCCCAAATGTCAAAAGGTGTTCTGTGTCTGGATTACACATTCTCTGCATTACCCTTTGGATTATCCACTGTTCCAAATCTGTTCACAAAGTGTCTAGCTCCAGTAACACCCTGTTGCAGACTGCAAGTTATTCAAAATGTTTATTATTTAGATTACTTGGTTATCTTTGCAGAGTCTTTTTCAATGTGTCTGAAATCTCTCACTTGGGTAAGAGATCTTCTTTGCAGACTGGGTTGTTAGGAGAACGTCCAAAAGTTTTGTCTTGCTCCTTCCCACAGGATTGTATTCCTGGGGTGTCTCCAAGAGACGTCAGTTCAAAGAGAGGAACAAAGTAAATTTATATTCTAGATCTATTCCTAAGTTTTTCCACTCAGTCCATAACTTCACAAGAGAATTTCTCAGAATATTAGGATTCATGGCATCTGTGATTCTCACAATTTGTGTAGTCAAGTTTCATCTGAGAAAGATTCACTGATACCTAAAATCTATATGGTCCTGACATTTCAAATTTTAGTTTGGGGATTTGTAAAACTGAAACTGCTTTGGTGGAGAGACCAGTTTTATCTGAGTTCATGTCTTCCATTCTCCCTTCCAGCTCCATCATAGTCTGTAACAACAGATGGCTCAGACTTTACATGGAGAGCTGTGACTTTGAGGGGAAAAGTGCAGGTTCTTTGGAACAAAAAAGGAAGTCCAAAACATACAATATAAAACAGATGTCAGCAGAAATAAAGGCACTCAACTCTTTTGGTCATCTGTGGTCTCCATGACTTCTATAAATAATTACATGGTAACACAACAGTGATGTGGTATATAAACAAATAGGGGTTGCTGGTCATATCCTCTTTGCAGATTAGCCATTGTAGCATAGGAAGTAGCAATTCAACACAATCTCACACTACAGGTGTCTTACATACCTAAGAGCAAAACATTGTGGCAGGACCAAGACAGACCCTCACAGATGGAAACTGAATTAGGGTGCCTTCTAGGATTTGATCCAGGTGGAGAACACCTCAGAAGTATCTGTTCACCTCCATTCACAACAAACAACTGCCAGAATTCTATGCCTGGACTTCTTGCATGCAGGCTTGAAAAATAGATGCATTCTCATTTCATTAAACAGGAATGTTCTTGTATGCATTTCCACCCTTTTCACTAATATCCAGGGTCATTCAAAAGATTCAGAAGAACTCTGCATAGATCACTGTGGTGACTCCATTCTGGCGCAGGCAGCAGTGATTCTCCATTCTTTTGGAAGGGCAATTACCACAAGCTTCTTCACAGACTGAATCTACTCACACAAGAAAGGAGTTGTTTGAGGTCTATATTAGAACATCGAAGTTTCAGAACTTCGAATGTTCTAATATCGACCCTGAAAGCTAAAAATAGCAAAGTTTCAGAAAACCAAATTATTTCCTAGGGAAAGAATTCAGTTGTCTGTTCCTGTCGCTTCGCTATTTTCAGCACTGTGGTGGAAAGTTACGGGTCGGGTTCAGGTAAGTGTGCAATTGTGTGGATGTGAGGGTTATGGCGAGTTAGGTGAGTTAGGGTTAGGGTGCGGGTCAGGTAAGTGTGCGAATGTGTGGACGTGAGGTTTAGGGTGGGGTAGGTGAGTTAGGGCTAGGGCGCGGGTGAGGTGTGTGCGATAGTGACAGACCTTAGGGTTAGGGTTTGGGTTAAGGTAAGTGGGTAGATAGTGGTGTATGTACAGTTTAGTGTAGGGTTAGATGTAAGATTTTAGGTGTATTTGTGTGGATTGCTGTTTGTTTGGTGTGTTTGTGTTGTGTGTATGTGTTTTGGAACAGAGAATTTTTTCCGTAGGAAAAAATTTGCTGTTCTGAATTTTCTATGTTATCAGTTTTCGGTTACTAGGAGTCAATATTAGAACATTCGAAGTTCTGAAACTTCGATGTTCTAATATAGACCCATTGTTTGCTACCTCCAACTTGAAACAACTTCAACTGCCTGGATGACAAGAGTTTTTATAGCTTTTAGGCACCTGTTTTCTGAGGATGTGCAGCAGGTATTAAAGGAGGCAAAAAAAACCTGCTACTAGATAATCATATATTAGACAATGAGAAAGATTGTCCACTTGTTGTCAGGCTAATATTTCGCTGGCTGTGCAATATTTGTGAGTTATTATCTTCTGACTTTTCTTACTCCTCTGTCAGGTTTCATGTGCTGGCCATTTCAGCATGTCTGCCTATGGATCCATTCCTAAGTCAAGATGTTTTTGAAAGGGGATCTGCATACCAGTCCACCTAGAAAACAGGTGGCTGCTCCTTGGGATCTTCATTTTGTTTTGGAAAAAATTATCTCTTGCTCCATTTGAACTAGCTCATCAGGTTGACTTGAGGATTTTAACATGGAAAGCAGTATTACTGACTTTCCAACTTCTGCAAGAAGGGTGTCTGAGTTGCAAGTTCTCATAGTGGGTCAGCCTTATCTACTTTTCCAAAAAGATAAAGTTTCTTTGATAACTAATCCTTCATTTATGCCTAAAGTGGTATATGAGTTTACTTTGAGCCAAGCTATCCATCTCTTTCCAGAACCTAAGAATTAGGGAGAAAGGATTCCTCATACTCTGGGTTTTCACAGACAAATCAGATACCATCATGACAGAACTAAAACCTTCAGAAATTCTGATCAGTTATTAATTTCTTATGGAGGTAGGAAAATAATTACAACTATTGTCAAAGCAGTTTCCATATTGTTGTCCCGTGCTGTTTCATTTTGTTATGTTCACCATAGCAAATCAGTTCTGAGCAGGGTCAAGGCAAATTCTGCTAAGGCCTTGGCTTCATCAGTGGCTTTTTGGAAAATGGTGGACTATAGAAGAGTTCTAGAGGCAGCAACATTGTCCTTTGTACATATTTTTACAAAGCACTGTAAACTATATGCCTTTCCAGGTCTATAGCAGGTGTTGGTAAGACCATTCTCCAGGGGCTTCTGGACCCTCATCTTTCGACTTCCAAAACTTTATAAGCTGTGGCATTCTATCCATAAAGCCAATGCTACTGCAGAAGTGATATAATAATAAACATAGTACAGTAGTTGTGTAAGTAAAC
Organism: Protopterus annectens; assembly: GCF_019279795.1. Lineage (NCBI taxonomy): Eukaryota > Metazoa > Chordata > Ceratodontiformes > Protopteridae > Protopterus > Protopterus annectens. The sequence continues at coordinate 65,893,094 of NC_056738.1, forward strand.
TTAACAGTAGATGTTCAAATAGATCACTGCTGCAGTAGCTGCTCCATCCTCCCAATTCCCCCTTATTTTTTATGATTTTTGTTGCCAGGGTAAGAATCTTTGACCTCTTTCAGGGCTCTAGCTTCCCCTTTTTCAGTTGGCATGAAAGCTGTGAAGGGCTTAGTACCTAGACCTCTGATTAGCTGTCAACAGTCTGTGCTAAGGTACCCTTAAGCTTTGGAAACAAACCCGCTGTTATATCTTGAACAGGATATACCCAATACAGTTAATACTACTGTATCAGTGATCAGTACAAACATGTACAGTTATTGTAAGTTTATTTACACAACTGTACTTTCACTCAGAATCCAATTCTCCATTTTCCCTTCCACTTCCTCTTCAGTTTGTCACTACAGATGCCTTAAACCTGGTATGGGGATCTGTGTCCAAAGAGATGAAAGGCACGGTATGTTGAACAAGCAGGACAGATAAAAGCATAATACTGTCAAAAGAGATGATGGAAGTTATAAATGCTTTGAAAGCCCTAAATTATCTCTGGTCTTTTGAACATCTGCAGGTTTTCACAGAAAACACCACAGTGATGTGGTGCATCAACAGAAAGTGGGGTACCAGAACTTACCCAATTTGCAGACTTGCTATAGTAACCTAGGAAGTAGCAAATCGGCGCAATGTCACTCTTCAGGATTAAATACATTCTGTCAGAGCAAAACATTGTAGCAGAATGGTTAAGCAGAACCAGGGCAGGATGTGCAGCAGTTACTGAAAAACCTGCTACTAGAAAATCATATTTGTCAACATTGAAAAGATATTCTATTTGGTGCCATTCCAAGGACCAGCACCCTTTTAAAGCATGGCTGCATCTAGTTCTTGATTATATGTGAGAGTTTGTCCTTTCTTACTTTCTATCAAGATACATCTGTTGACCATTTTTGTTTGTCTGCACTTGGATTTCCCTCCATCTCTTCCTACTCCAAAATCAAGCTGCTTTTGAAAGACGTTTTACATATCCGTCCACCTGGAAAACAGGTGGCTCTCCTTGGGATCTGAATTTTGTGCTAAAAAAGTTTAATATTTTTTTTACATTTGAATCAGTTCAATGGGCTGAATTAATGTTCTTAACAAGGGAAACTGTTTTACTCATTGGTCTGACTTCTGCTAGAAGAGTGTCTGAGTTATGAGCTCTTTTGGTGAGTCATCTGTACTTCATTTTCCAAGGACAAGGTTTGTTTAAAAACTAATCTCTTTTATGCTAAAAGTGGTTTCATAGCTTACCTTGACACAGTCTCTTATTTCACTAGTCATTTCTAGAACCAAAAAACAAGGGAGAAAGAATTTGTCATACTTTGGATGTCCACTGGCAGCTCAATTACTACCTTGACAAAACTCATCCCTTCGGGAAAGCTGATCAGCTGTTTATCTCCTATGAAGGTGAGAGAAGATAACCAATGTCAAAGCAGACAATTTGTAGACTGTTATCTCATACTGTTTCTTTTTGTTACTCTCACCTTTACAAGCCTCTTTCAGGTGGGGTTAAAGCCCATTCCACCAGGGCTTTGACCTCATATGTGACTTTCTGGAAATTGGTGGATTCTAGAAGTATTCTAGAATCAGCAACTTGGTCCTCTGTACATACTTTTCCAGGTCAAGAACAGGCTTTGCCAGGACTATTCTTCAGGGAATAATACCTCCTTAAGTTTCTTCCTCCTCCATTTTTTGTCTGTAAGCTATTGTAATCTACCCAAATAATTTAGGCTGCTGCAACAGTGATCTAATGTTGAATATAGCACAGTTGTGTTAGCAAACTAACCACAACCTCAAGTATGACTTCCACATAGAGAGCAATATGAAAAAAATCACAAAAAACTAAGAACGCTATATAGAGCCACTAAATTTCTTAATGCATCAACCAGAGTCATTCTTGTCATTACATACCTACTCCGCTCCCTGTTGTGTGGTTCTCCTATCTGTACTAACCTCCAGACCACCCTAAAAATCTAAACAGTGTTCTAAAACTATGATGCACCTAGAGTTACCTCAGATCTAGTTTGCCGCTGCAACAGAGGTTGTCACTAGCTCGGGCAAGTAAAACCTTACTTTTTCAAATTTTTTGATTATTATATTGATAACTGTTATTAGTAGTAGTTTTTGATACTTTTATAAGCTCTTATAGCTTCATAGTGTATTTCCCTTTCCCTTGGTATGCTTTATTAGAAATTTCTAGTTGGCCTCTTTTTCTCTAGGCCTAGTTTAAAGAGTGTTTTATTAGTGACCTTTTTGTCACAGCTTATAAAATTGAAATAAGTTTTATTATATTTAGAGTGTGCTTAGTCATTGACCTTTTGTCACAGTTTAGAATATTAGATAAGGTTAGTTTAGTGTGTTAATTAGCAGCTATCTGTATTGCTATAGTTAAAGTCTGCTTAGCATTAATATTGTGTTGTTTTAGACAGTTTTCTGTCACAATTTAATATTTTATCTCTGTTTAAGATGAATTAGTGTGTGTGTGTGTGTGTGTGTGTGTGTGTGTGTGTGTGTGTGTGTGTGTGTGTGTGTGTGTGTGTGTGTGTGTGTGTGTGAGTGACTTGAGCCTATATTTTTAAAGGGCTTTTTTGACTGTGTTACTGTTCAAACTTTCAGAGAGTTCAGTTTGACAGTAATTTTGTTTGATACTATGTTTGGTAAAATATGGCTGACCTAGACAAACATCTTAAGTCAGGATTTAAAAAGTGCCGCAAATGTGGTCAAAAAATGTCTGTTACTGACAGTCATGTCAACTGTGTGTATTGTTTAGGAGCATTACATTTAAAAGATATAGCTGCTCCATATGTCATCGTTTCTCTTCCAGGGTTCTCCAGGAGAGAGAAAGGAAGTTGATTGATAGAGGTTTGCTAAAACCCTCTTTCCAAGAAGCTTTGAGTGACCAAGATGGACCCAGCACATCCTCAAAGTCTTCTAAGACTTCTGAGACTAAAAATAACAAAAAGTCTTCAACATTGGCTCCACAGACATCAGAGCCGACCATCTTATCTTTTTGGAGCCGGTCCCCAGTCGTGGAACCGGTATCTGAAATACCTAAGTCTCCTTTATTACATTCGGTACCACCTTTGGTCCATTCATCTCGGTTTTCTATTAGCCTTTCTGATCTGGATGTGGATCGTGTGGTGCAGAAGCTTTTACAAGCACCGGCCTTTGCAAAAATTTTATCAGCTCCGACCCTTATGCCAGGTAAAACTCTTCCTCCTCCAAGCCATACTGGTCCTTCGGAGCCGGAGGAGACAGATTTGTTGATTTTGTAGCCTTCAGAGCCGACGCCTGCTCCAATGTCTTTGGCTCTGTTTACTCTGACGTTCTCAGTGCTGATCGAGGACTCTAGAAGCCAACACTCTCTGGTCGGATCCGGAGAGGATAGTCGGACTGACTTTTCGGTTATGACTCTGCCTCTCAGGGCTTTGGCTTGGATGAATTCGGCTCCTACCTCTGGTTCGGAGCCCACTGTTCCAGTGCTGGGGGTATCGATGGTTTCCTTGGATCCATGGTCCCTTTGCATCAGAGCAGGGGTGCCTTCGAAGCCATGAGGAAAGTTATGTCTCCCAAGACATCCTTGACCTCAGGTCCGGCTTCTTTCTCCCCTAAAGCACCTGTCTGTTTCTGCTTCACAGATCCTGGCCAAGCATAGAGACCCAGAGCCTCAGGAAGCCCCATTGGGTGGCCCATGCTGTTCCGAGACCTCACCAGAAGCTCCCACTGATGAGATTCCCAGGAAGAGAGTTTGTAAGAGGAAACATCTAGACTCCCCACAGGAGTCCTTGACATCTGATACTGACCTGGATGAATCAGAAGGGTCCTCACAGTCCCCCTCTGAGGATTTCTCATTTGCTGAGATACTAGAAATCCTTAGGCAGAGGGGTGACTGGCAGTCCAAAAACCCTACTGAAGATGAGTCAATTCTCCTGAAGGCTTTCGGGTTTCAGCCCTCCACCTCTTGAGTGTCTCTGCCCTTTGATGAACTGATGCAGCTGGTCTCACGAAGGGCATGGGAGTCACCGGACACCATGGAGCCTGTCCCTAGGAGACCTAATAAATTTATCTCTAGAGCTGGGAGAGACTGTTCAGGGTACAGTAGCTGCAGGAGCTACAGATAAAGTTGCCTCCCAGCTTGCTACCCTCAACTCCATTGTTAACTCGTCCATGCGCCTCATTTCGTATGCAGACGATGGAATGAGTAGGGCAGTGGGTACAGGAATTGCTCTTAGGAGACACTCCTGGATGCGCTTGTGTTCCTTCGCGGAGCCCTTCAAGCCATCCTTTGTGAATACCCCTTTTGATGGCTCGTCCCTTTTTGGGCCCAAAGTTAAGGAAACTTTGACCAGTTGTAAGCAGGAAGGAAAGACACTGTCTGCTGTTGGAGTCCATTTTTCCACCCCTACCCCAAGGGTGAAAGGGGAGGCAAAATGTGGTTCCCAAAAGCCCAAGGAGCCTTTCAGGACACACGTGGTGAACCCCCCCTCCAAGGACAGAGGAGGGGGCAATAATGGAAGACGCAGCCCTCGCAGCAGTGGGGGCCCACAAAACCAGGGTGACAGAGATCACTTCTTTGGGAAGCCCTACCAGTGCTCCTGAAAGGAGGCCCAGCTGTCCTACTCTGGAGGCAGTCGGGGGTCACATATCTTTGTACCCAGACACCTGGCTCAAAATAACAAACGACTACTGGATACAAAGTATCATTTCGAGAGGATAATTCATTTCTTTCACCAGACCCCTTCCACCAACACGGAAAATCCCGGATGTTCCACCCAGTTACAGGGAAAAGGCAACAGTAGAGGTCCAAACATTGCTAAGAAAAAGAGTCATCCAACCAGTCCCAGCAGACCAGACAGGATCTGGAACTTATTCAAGATTCTTTTTAGTTCCAGAAAAGACAGGGGACTGGAGACCTATATTGGACCTTAGCAGGCTAAACAAATCTGTAAAAAAAGAGAAGTTTTGGATGGTCAGGCTTTAGTCAATACTTCCCTTATTAGGGAAAGACAATTGGATGTGCTCGATAGATCTCCAGGATGCGTACTACCACATAAAAATGGCCAGATTATCTGTGCTTCCGGCTGGGAGCCAATCATTACCAGTTTTGAGCCCTGCCCTTTGGTCTCACTACAGCCCCCAGAGTGTTCACTAAATGTATGGCAGTGGTCACGGCTCACCTGAGACGTTTAGGATTCCAGGTGTTTCCATACCTAGACGATTGGCTCCTCACCACCACCACCAGGCATCAACTCATTCGAGCCAGGGACTCCACTCTGTCACTCTGCAGCCAGCTGGGCATTACAATATAGTCAGAAAAATCTGCCTGTCGCCATCACAACATACTGTTTTTATCAGAGCAGAATTGGACACCACCACCACCACGCTAAGACTTCCAGTAGAAAGAGTCTTGCTACTCCATCAGCAGGTTTGCACTCTGATATCCAAAAACAAGGCTTCAGCATCAGAAGTTCTAAAGTTGTTAGTTATGGTGGCAGCTGCAATTTTGGCCATACCTCTAGGTTGTATGCACATGCGGATACTGCAATGGCTGTTGTTCACTCAATGGTCTTACCAAGAGCTTCCCATGTCTCACCTGATAATGATCACAAACTCTTGCAAAAAGGATCTTCAGTGGTGGTTGACCTCACTTCATGTCACGATAGGATGTCCCTTTGTGTTACCCCCACCAGCGGCCACAGTGACCACGGACGCTTCCCTGATAGGGTGGGGGGCATTTTCAGGGAAGGACAGCCCAAGGCACATGGACCGATCAAGAGACATCTCTGCATATAAATATCTTAGATGAGAGCAGTACTTTTGGCATTGCAGTACTTCCAGGACTCTCTTCCTCTGGGTACAATTGCAATTCAGACAGACATGTCAGTGGTCTGCTACTTGAACAAACAAGGAGGAACCTGGTCATATCCCCTTTGTCACGAGGCCCTAAGAGTATGGCAATGGGCTATATCCACCCAGCTCTTTCTGTTAGCAATGCACATCCCGGGGAAATCCAACGTGATAGCAGACAAGCTGAGCAGAGCAATTTTGTTGCCCCATGAGTGATCCCTCAAGAAAGAAATAGCGGAAGGATATTCCGCAGGTGGGCCAGCCTTGCTACGACCTTTTTGCCAGTCACATGAACACAAAATGCAGAAGCTACTTTGCCCTGATTCCCCCTCTGGGAGAAGCCCCAAGGGATGCACTCGTTAATGATTGGCCTCCGGGTCTCCTCTATGTATTTCCACCAATCCCATTGATACCCAAAGTACTACAGAAAGCAAAAGCCCTGGGAAGGACCATCATTCTAATAGCCCCAAATTGGCCTCACCAGATTTGGTTCCCTTTCCTTCGACTTCATCTTTTGGAGGACCCTTGTATTCTGGACCCAGTTCCAGACCTTTTGACGCACTCGTCGGGGGAACTTCATCCTTTTTGCACTCCCTGAAGCTGACAGCTTGGCTTCTCCAATTCCCATCACAGCCAGGTTCCATAACCTTTCCAATGAGACTAAGCAAATTCTCTTATCCTCTCATAAATCCTCTACGAGGAAACTACACCTTAGCAAATGGAAAAAATTTTCTATATGGCCCTCTGAAAACAATATTGATCCTTATCAAGTCCCTATGGCCTCCGTCTTAGAGATTTGACCATGATTTTCAACAAAGGAGCTGCAGCAGCAGCAGTTCATGTTCAACTTGCTGCCATTTCTAATTTTCATCTTGGATTCGAAGGATTGAATATTATGTCACACAAATTATCCAAATCCTTTCTCAAAGGGACCTTTCATCTCAGACCACCTGTGAAATCTCCCTATTCCCCATGGAATCTAAATTTCATTCTTTTCCACATTATTCTTCCTCCATTTGAACCAACTTCCTCATGTGACCTCAAATTTTTGTCATGGAAAACTATCTTTTTAGTAGCTATTACTTCTGCCCGCAGAGTGTCTGAGTTTCAAGCCTTATCCATTAAGCCTCTTTACTTGATTTTCCATGTTGACAGTCTCACTTCGAACAAACCCCTCCTTTTGCCTAAGGTTTGCACTGAAACTAATATTAACCAAATTATTGATTTGCCAGTTTTCTTCCCCAATCACTCCAACAATCTAGAATACATGCTGCACAAACTGGATGTTCACAGACAGCTCAGAGTTTACTTGGATAGAACATAAGATTTTAGGAAATCAGAACAGCTTTTTGTTTCCTTTTCAGACTCTAGGAAGGTATGCCAGTGGCTAAAACAACTCTGTCTAAATGGTTATCTGATTATATCACATTTGCTTATTCAGCTGCCAATATGCCCTTACAACACAAAATCAAAGCTCACTCAACCAGAGCAGTTTCTACATCCTGTGCCTCTTCTGCCAGACTTCCTATTGATAACATTTGTGCAGCAGCTACTTGGTCAAAACCTCATACCTTTATCACTCATTACAAAGTTGACAGGGCCTCCTTTGGATCCACTGTCCTAAAAAATATACTCCCGTGAGCCACCCGAGATAGATGGTGCAAAAATGTTATGTACTTACCATAACATTCTATGTGAGTTGTTTATCTCGCCTTCATTCTTATGTCCCTCCCTCCTACCCCTCCTAGGCTTTTAGAAGACCGAGATGCTGGATCCTTCTTGGTTGCTCAACCCTTCTATACTTTTCTCTTATGGAGTTATAGAATGACGTATGGTATTATTAGACGCAGCAAACAAGATCTGAGGTAACTCTAGGTGCATCATGGGATAGAGACTTGGCCTCGAGCTATTTGAAGACCTCGAGCTTTGTAATAGGCCGACTCGGAGCCATGGGATTGACTCCGAACCCATCAGTAAGAATGAAGGCAAGATAAACAACTCACATGAAACATTATGGTAAGTACATAACTTCTTTTTCTCCACCACTACCTCCCAAGTCATCATCTTTGATCTTCTGACAAAAAAATCTACTTGACATCTATAAGCCTTACAAAAACTGCAGTCAAAGTCTGTACTCACTGTGTATCAAAACTTGAATGTAATCCCTGCATCAGTCAGGGCAGTACATAACAATCATTCATTTGAGCTGCAGCTAAAAGAATTCCTGTCTGACTACTGGCTTTGCACTCACTGCTCTTCTGGCTAAAATTTCAGCTCTTTCTCCTCTAATACCTATATACATCCTATCTCTCCTTTTCCTTGTTTTTAGCTGTTTTTTCTCTTATTTCCCTTACTCTTAATTTTGCTTTTACTCTCTATTTCTCTTGCCTTCCATATATCCTCAACTTATTGCCTCTAACAATTAATTTTCTCTCTCTTTCCCCTCTTCCTTTTTATCTGCTGTTTGAATTTTCCACTTCAAGATTAACTTTGAATGATTAATAAACTCTAACTCTTATAACATGTCAGCATGTTTCAATGTTACATAACATTGTGTTTATCTTGTTTTAATGATGGTATATGTGTATTATGCTTCATGTTATACATGTATTAATATTTGTATTTGTGTATTAACAATGTATTGTTATATGATGTAAATTTTCACCTGTGTATATGTATTTTTCTTTTCTTTTACTTGTGGAGCATTTCTCCCTGAGCCACCATTGAAGATGGATGAAATTATATGGTCAGACTTTCCCAGTAAACAAATGTGAATAAATAAATATGAATAAATAAATGAATAGCAGTAGATGTTCTAAAAGATCATTGTTGCAAGAGGCATCCCCTCCCTCCAGTTCCCTTCTTTAGTTGTTCTTGCACATTACTAGGGTGTGGATGTATATGCCTTTGTGTGTATAGTTTCTGTTGTTTTACATTTCCTAGCATTTTTCCTTTCAAAATTGTTGTCTCCCTTCATTGGCAAGAAAGCTCTGATGAGTTTGGTGCTCTAACTGATTTTTATATGGCGCTGTACTCAAATTCCTGGCAGTTAAAGTATGTGGAAGGTGACCTTTAGCTCTAATAAGCTAGTTGGTTGGTCATGTTTTTGGCATGATATAACCAGAATAGCTTAGGCTACAGCAACAGTGATATATTAGAACATCTGCTGTTGTGGCAGATTTACTTACACAACTGTATTTTTCTGTGCATTCTAAGTGTAAGTGATGTTGAACATTAAGACTTTTGCAGGAGGAATTTGTTTTATGAAAGGAAGATAACTGAAGATGAACATCAGTTCCCCAGCGTGCTTCCTGTTTCAGAAGTTGCTTCTAAGATGTATGGAAGTAGACTCTTGCTGTGACTGTTAGAAAGAGCTTGACTATTGTGCACCTCACTTATTTCTGTCTGAAGTGAGTGGTTATTCCACTATGCTTAACTCCCAGGCCTCATTATTTGTAATTGTTTAGCAAAAATTATATCATTATTTGTGAGATACGTAATTGTATGTTTTAATACTGTTTCTAAGGCTGTTGCAATTGAAAGTTGCTAAAAATGTTCTGGTTGAATTTACAGTCCTCCAAATCCTTCTAACTGTAGTTTTTTCTTCTTTGTAGAAGAAAATCATGACATAGATAACTGGTAATGTGATTAAGGAGGTCCTTCCTCATTAACATCTGAATGAAGTTGGCAGGTATTAGGACAGCTTGGCATCTGAAATTTTTCAGGCTACCAAGTCCCTCACTTTTTCTCATAATGCACCACTGTAGACCTCTTGTTTCCACATCTGTTTTTACCTCTGTTTCAATGTGCAACAATGTCTGAAGCTGAAGTTATCATGAATGCTGCAAAAGGAAAGGAAAGGTAATATGTGCAACTTGGAGTGTAGTGTAGTAGCTTCCACTGGATCCATCCAGGTCTTCTGTTCCTTCTGGGCCTTTGATATCTTATGGATTTGTCCAAGGATAGCCTGTATGCAAATGCTTTGGGCACCTCCAGAGTTCCCCTGCTGCTTCTTTCACCATCCTCCCAGAGGTACATAAGAAGAGTCAGTGTAAGAGGAAGCATTTGGATTCTCCTGAGGAATCCCTGACAGAAGATTCTCACCTTGATGAAGGGAAAGATTCCCTCAAAAAATATTATGATATCTCCTTTGGGGAACTTCTGGAACTGATGAGACATTTTGGTGTGGGGTGGACTACCACAGCCCCTTCCCCAGTAGAAATGGTCGTTCTTCTTTGATGCAGATTCTTCCACATCTTTAGTGGTACCACCTCCGAATGTTGGCTTTGTATCCAGGAGGGTATGGAGAGGACCCAACATGATGGAACCAATACCCCACAAACCTATCAACATCCTACTCCTGCCTAACGATAGGTCCTTTTGGAGCAAGAGTCCCATTATTAATCCAATTGTCATTGCTGCAGTCACAAAGAAAGAAATCTCCGAGAGGGAATGTGTGATGTTATGAGGTAGTGCCATCTGTGCCAGGCAGAGTAGGGTAGTACATGTGTAGATATGCCAGCACAGCCAGCTGGAGGTTTGTAAAAAAAAAAAGTTTGCCATTTATGTCTTTGATTTTTTACATAAGCTGGTGTTAAAATATGTTTGTAAAGTTACCTGTGTTAAAAATGTATAAATGTATATATTATGTTGTATTGCTGTAAACCTCAAATGTGAATGTTTTATCAAAGAACTCTAGAAGGGTGAAAAGTTTGAAATTGTGCTATAGCTTTCAGATGCTGCCACAGATGTTAGTAAAATTGTGTGTGTGTATTGTACCAAAGTCAGGTGACCAGAGGTGATGTAATCCTCCAACCAACTGAACTTTTTGGAACCCTCACAGCAGCATAGAATCTGACAGAAAAGATTTCTGTCAGGAAAGATCTCTGGCAGAGACATATAAATATACCTCACACATCCACACAGATATATTTAGACATCACCTGGCTTTTGCTGTGGCAAGACACTCAGCACATATCAGCTTGCCTTGCTTAGTAAGTAGTCAGGGAACAGTAATTTTTTAGTTAGACAAGGACATCTAGTGCGGATAGTTGAGTATTGTTTTCTGTAACTGTGAGAAACTATCCAACTGTATTATTTTTGAAGTCTTTGTGGTTGAAACTCTGTTTATTTTATTTAGTATTTTCTTGCTTTCTATTTTATTATTTATTATTAAATATTTTCATACATTTTATTGTGGCCTGTCTTTTAGAGAATGCTTTTAACATGTTGAGAGTACTTATGCTTATTTTGATGACACTGTGGCTGCTCCTGAAAGCCTTGCTGCCCTGGCCGCACTCTTTTATTTGTATTAATATTAATTTTACACAGTATAATTGGGTACCCTTTGTAAGCACCTTAAAATAGCAGACTGGTGGCAATGATTACCTGAGAGTCTGGGCAGAAAGGGGCACAGCTAGTAAATCTGGGCCAGCTTTTTCCAGGTGTGTGTGTGTGTGTGTGTGTGTGTGTGTGTGTGTGTGTGTGTGTGTAACTCAAATATTTAAGTGCATGTGCCAGCTACTGGGAATGGTGACACAGAGCTCCAAGGTGGTCTGTGTGAAGTTTATAGTGCCTGGAGAGAGTAAGAGAGTCCAGCCCCAAATCTGGAGAGTGCTTCTTGTGTGCTCTTAAGGGAAATTCTGCTTTGTGCGGGGAGCTGAAAATGCTGTGTGAATCCATCTTTATTCTTAGTGACCATTCCTCACCGGAGTCAGTGGTAGGGATTGAGTCTCCTTGATTTCTGGCCCAGAGTAGGGATAACATCGCAGAATATATCAGTCCTTCCCCCAAATAGGAAGCCACAGGCATTGGACCAGTTTGGAAAGCACAAATATGCTATGACCTTGTTTCTGCTCTGTGCATTAAACTTTATGACACATTTGACTAGGCTTCAGAGAGAGGTTATCACGGAAGTTACTAAGTTGGTGGCATCACAACCTATACATGAGTCTCATAAGAATTAGAATTGTGAAGCCAGTTTCCAACAGAGATGAAGGCTTCATGTGTGATTTCAAAAAGATGCTCCAGAGTTTCAGATGAGTATAATATTGTTGCATCAGCAGCATACTGCACAAGTGATGCTTGCCTAAAAGAGGTACAGAGATCATTAATGAAAATATTAAAGAGAAGTGGACCAAGAATTGAACCTTGGGGTACACAAGTGGTAACTAGAAAGTAAGGAGAGCAAGTATGTTGCCATCTAACAAGGTAGCTTTTAAATGACTGAAGTGAAGGAGGGGGATAGGCCAGGATGGTACAGTTTTTGTAGGAGTTTTCTATGTGAGACAGTATCAAAGACTTTGGATAGATCCAGAAATATGGAAAAGATATGTTTGCCAGAGTCCCTTTTCTTTATATTATCTAAACAAAGATAATAGTGCAATAGTTGTACTATGGTCAGGGCAGAATCCTTGTTGAGTACTGGTTAAGAGCTGTTCTAAAAGGAGAAGATGGAGAAGTTGAGTGTGGAAACCTTTTCCTAAGATTTTTAAGAAAGGGGAGAGAATGGCAATGGGATGAAAGTTAGGGACTTTTATAGAGTTTTTTCCCCTCATGCAGTGGGATGACGTATGATCTTTCAAAAATAGCTGGGACATAAGCTTCCTGTATGGATCTACTGGGTAAGATATGGCTTTATTGCTATCTTAAGGTATTCAGGTGGGAGGGTGTCCGCATCTGTGGAGTAAAATTTAAGTACCATTTTTTATAGTAGATATCATTATGGGTTTTAAGATAAAATTGTTAGCATTTATGGCTAAGCATTGTTTGGATTCACATTTTTCAGAGGTTAATGTGGTAGTGGAGGGGGCAGTTGGTAATATGTTACAGGTTTGTATAGGAGAGGGTGGTGTGCTGTTGGTGTGGGAAGTAATTCTCTCTATAAAGTATTTATTAAATTTAGACATTATTTTGTATGGGAAGCAGTTTTGACAGGGATTTGGATCTTTTTTTTTCCAGTCAGGATTGAGTAATGTGTGAATAGAGGACCAGGTTTCTTTTGTTCATTTTATGATTAAGTTGTAAGTTATCTTTGTATATTTGTTCTTTAGCTTGATTACAAAGTTCCCAGTATTGCTAAAAGCATTTTTTAGCCACTCCATCCAAGCCTTGTCTCTGGGATGCATAATGTTTTTGGTAAGGGTGGATAGTCAAGGAAAGTGTTTTACTTTTATACACAGCTTAGCAAGCTTATTTGGTGTGTTTAAAAAGGGTACTAAAAGTTGTAACTGCATCATCTAATGGGAGAGTTTTTAGTATAGGCCAGTTGAATTACCTTTGGATACTTTTAAATAAGTATTTTGTTAGATTTTATGAGATTCCTGGTTGGTTTAAGTTGGTGAATATCGGGGTGATGAGTGGTAAGTCTGTGTGTGTATGCAGGGAGGTGGTCACTTAGGGAGTTAGGATAGGTTCCACTGATAGAATATTTGCTGGAGTCTGAGACTAAAATCCAATCAAGAATTGTGCCCTTATTACTTTTGTTGTATCTAGTAGGCGGTGTGATTAGTTGAGTCAGATCAAATAGATTTATGCAGGATGAGGAACTATCAGAGGTTACATTTTGCCAGTCGGTATTAACGTCATCCAGTATAATTTTTTTCACACGAAATAGTAATAGATACCCAGGAGAGAAATTCTTCTAGTATGGTTATGTTGTTTCCAGCAAGATGTAAATTACAATAATAAAGAGTGTTTTTTATAGAGTTTAGCTTTAAAAGTGTTATGAGTGTTTTGTGTAAGTGAAATTTGAGGATGAAGTTGAAATAAGAAAAGAGATTGTAGGAGCTGGGGTACAGTAGGGCATCCCCTCCTCCATTTTGTGAGGTTGGTCAGTCCTCATGATCTTATAGCCTGGATGTAGTCTTTCCATAACTTTCATATTGTTTTTAAGCCATGTTTCAGTGATGGTTAGGACATCTGAGGAAATAGAGTGATATCCAGGCATGTACATCTGTAATTCTAATACAAATACTATGAAGATTTAATGTTATCAGATTTAGATTTTTGGCTGGAGTTGTGCTTGATGGAATGGGAGAAATGCATGTCTGTGAATGGGAATTGGATTGGGAGGTAAATGTCTTTGTATAGGGAATAAAGGATGCATTACAGAAGGGATGGCTTGTAACTGAAGGATGGCTGTTACGTTATGGTGCTTGTGGGAACTGGTGGTATTAAGATTTAGGTTTTTATTAGTATGGCTGGTCTTGGGTATATGTCCCCACTCAGTTGAATCCTTGAACTCTGAAGCAAAAATTTGGAATAATTTACCACCTCTGATTATTTCTCAGACCTGCTTTCCAAAACCCAGCAAACTTTCACAAATATTGAGACCTGACTAACCAATAACTAGCTAATACTCAATGCTAAGAAAACTAAACTACTTCTCTTTCTGCCTAAATCACTGTCTCATAACACCTCAACCTTCACTATCACCTCGTTAGACAACACCGCCATCAATTTTGAATCCCATACCAAACTACTAGGGGTCATAATTGATGATAAACTAAAGATCAACCTTCATATAAATTACTCTATCAAAAATACTAACCAAAAGCTTGGCTTACTATACCATAACAAAAGATATCTCGCACCAGAGGCAAAACGGTTACCTCTCTTCCTTATCTCCTACCCTGTCTCTTCTATGACTCCCAAATCCTCACTAACCAACAGGCAACACTACTAAATAAGATGGAAAATACATATCACAAAATAGCTAGATTTGCCACCGTCACTCAACCTAAATCCCATCATTGCCTGGCCTTGAAAACACTAAAATGGCTTGCGTTTCTCAAGCAACTACTTTTCTATCAAATTAATATTATCCACTCCATCCTCTACAAACCCTCCTTCTGCCCTAATGCTTCCAACAGCTTAATTTACTACCTCCCAACCAGAAAATTTAACCAGCCAAGACCTCCTTGACATCTTCAAACCTAAAAAATGAATTGATGAAACCATGTACAACTATCTTCCCTCTATCCACTGGAATAAGCTACCCACCTATTTAAAATTGCCCTAAAAGTCCACTTTACAAATACCTGGACATGCTGCTGTACACAACCACCATGAACTTAATTACCTGACCACCTTTGCATACAGCCCTTTCTCAATTCATACGTAATTCTCGCCACAGAACTCTAACTCCTAAATACCTTTTTCACTACATTTCTCCATTACTCATATTTACCTCCGTCCCTTCTTTTCCCACTTAGCTTACTCCCCTTTCTCAGGTTTCACTTGATTCTAACTACTATTTTTCTCCTCTCTTATTCATGAATTAAAAAAAATCTCTACTTCTCTGTCTTTTACCCATAGCCACCCCCCCCCCCCGTTTTTTCTCTTGACACTTTAACTTTTTCTGTCACCTGCTTTCTCTATCAACTTCCCCTCTGCTTCTGATTACTGATGGTTCATGCTGTTGCCTGTAAGAACTAAGATTTGATATATAGTACTTTCTGTACTCTTATCTTAAACTCTGAGTTAATTGTCGTTACTTCCCCTCTAAATGGTGAAGTCCTTATGTGATGGAGATATATGAATGACTGTAGCATGTTTTTTTATTGCCTTTTTTGTAAATAACACCTTTTAAACTCTCATACTACAAGTGGGAATCCAAGCATTATAATATATGTTTATATTACCTCATGTATGGTGTATGTAATACTTTGTGGAGCTTTTCTCCCCCTCTGCTGAAAAAGGGTGCAAGCTCAGTCAGACATTCTTGGTCAACAAATGTCAAATAAATAAATAGTGTGGTTATGAGCAGATGTTTTTTTGAGAGGGAATGATCACAATGAAGTTTTCTGTATTTAAGACAGAGTAGTAAATAGATTGAAAAGGCTAGGAGATATATTAGAATAGTTACTATAATTGTCTATGTTAAGTAGGAGGCTGTAGCTTGGGGTTATGGTAGTGTAGTTTAAGGGAAAGTAATACTATAAGTGGAAGGTCAGTACTAGAATATGAAAGGAGCAACATTTTGTATACAAGCGTTACTGATCGGGGGAGAGGTGGTAGAGGGCTAGAGTTTAGAAAAAAGTCTTTTAGATGGAAAAGTGAAGAATGGGTGTGGTGTAAAAGGATAGTGGTTGTCTGGGATGTACAGAAAACAGACTGATATGATTAAGAGATTAGGTAATATATTGTGAGGAGGAGTTTTTAACTATCTTACTATTGGGTGGTCGAACCTGGTAGGGTTTGACTGGGATGGATGAGAGGGAGAGGCTGAAATGATTAAGAAATTAGGTAATTATATTGTGGGGGAGGAGTTTTGAACTATCCTGATGCTGAGTAGTCAGATCTTTTAGGGATAGGGTGTGGTGCAGAATAAATGCAAAGTAAGGGGGGGGGGCATGTGGGAATGGGGGAAGGGTAGAAGAGTGGAATAAGGCCAAGTGAAACAAGGGTGAATGGAGCAGGATCCACCACTGAGAATGTTTGGAGATCCCAAAAGAAATAATCAGTGGATTATACTCAAAGCAGGTTAGAACTTCAACCCAGCTACTGTATACAGCAATAAGGATATAAAAGATATAAAAGTCCAAAGCAAAGCAGATTTAAAGGGTATAGTGCTTAACAGTGTAGTGTAATATTCTTAGCTAGAGTTTGTTCCTTTCAGTTAAGGATGTTGAACTTCCCTTTGAGTATGATGGGAAAGGCAGAGAGTGTGAGGGGAAAAAACTGAATGATCAAATGTCAGCTGTTAAAACTATATTTAGCAAATATAGGCTATTATTTGTATGGTACTTTAGGGTAAATTCTAAGTTAGACATTTATACAGAACTATTGGACAGGCTTCCTTAGGTAGGGTAATGCTGACTATGCTATCTGTACATGTGCACACCATTTACATTTAAGAAGACAGACTTATACACTTTGTATATGGTAATAGTGTCTATGCATCAATTTTAGCAATAATGTACTCAGCCAGATAGTGTAGGCTGTCCTTGCCTTGTTTCTGTCAGGAGCTCCCTGTGATCTTGCAGTTAGTTAACAGGTATGTGCTGAGTTCAAAGATGCAGTTATGTAGGATTGGAACAGTAAAGCCAGGGATGCATTCAGAAACAGAGATACTGCAGGGCAAGGTCTGCAAAGATAAGAGATGAAACTGGCAAAAAAATTAAGATGTGACAAACTAATAAAGAGCTGTATTGCGATGTGACTCATCCAAGGAATTACCTTTTTTGGAGCAGGTTATCCTTACAGACCCCTAAGTGCAGCTTTGGCTTAAGTGGTTTGGATGCCAGTAGCTGTACACCAGTAAGAGGTTATATGAATTTGGATGTGTTACAGTATTACATATAACAACCTGGATGCTGAGACTATGATAGATCCAGTACTATTAACTATATACTTTATACACAATAGTGTAGCAGGAAAATAGCAGTATAGTATGTTATCCTGTGTAAGTAATTTAAGACTAAGAAGAAAACTGTCGGCTATTTCATATTAGCATAAACAGTGAAGGCAATACTTCATTGTACCAAATAAATCAAAAGCAGTTACTTAAGACAGTAAGAAAGAATGCTAAATGCACTCTAGTATAGTAAGAAAATGCAAAGGCTATTTCATATTAAAATAAACATGAAGACAGTACATTGTTGTATTGAGTAAAGCATAAGCAAGTACATGAGGTGGTATACAAGAATGTTAAACACACACTGCTTCTGTGCAAGGCTCATTGTAACCATTCACTGCTGAGATAAGTAGTCAAAACAGTAAAAAATTCAGTAGAATAAACTTAACCAGCTACTTGATGTTTCAATAATACAATAAAAACTGCATATAAACTATTAAGCAATATTTTGTAGCATACAATAAACAGCTTTTCCCTGTTTCAGTAACACAATGAAGGTAATAAAAAGCTAAGATAAGCAGTTAGACTAGTAATGCTTCAATGAATAAACCTAGCCAACTCCTCACTGTTGTAATATATACAAAAATTATAGAGAAGTATACAGTGTTATAAAGTACAGTCTTTAGCCAGGCGATAAAGATGAAGCCCCAAGTAAAATCAAGCTGCCGTGGTAGACTTCCAGCATCAACAAACTCTAAAATAAATGCAAAAAGTTGCTGTCCAAGAAAACAAAGACAAGGACCCAGCACTGGAAAAGCACCCACCTCAGCCTTAACAGGAAAATAAGACAACTGCCAAGGATAACCATAAGGCCTTTTACAGCTACGTACGTAAGCTAAAGAGTAGGGCCCTAGCCCTAACTGATGGTCAGCAGTATCACATAACATTGAAACCACAGAGACAGCGAGCCTGCTAGCAGATAGGTTTGGCAAAAGGCTCACTCCTTTATCCCCTCCTAACTTAAAACAAACTCCCCCCGTTACATATCTGAAGAACAGGTCCTGTGGAATGGAGAACAGTTACAGTTACTCCCCCCCCCCCCCACAAAGGTGGCCTAGCAACAGATCCTGGGAATTACAGACACATAAGCCTGACCAACCTCATCTGTAAGGCCATGGAACGTGTTATTATGGACCTCATAAATAAAGACATAGGTGATCTCCAAACCTTGGAACCTACCCAATTCGGCTTCGTGAAGGGCAAATCCTGTCTGGTAAATCTGGTGAATTTCTTTGAAAGTGTGACCAGGGCCATTGATGAGGGCAAATCTGTGCACACAGCAAACTTTGACTTGGCAAAGGCTTTTGACACAATCCCACATTCAGGCATGACCAATAAACTTAGCAAACTGAATGTAAATGCCTTCATTGTAAGATGGGTTGCCAAATGGCTCACAAACAAGACACACACTATCAAAGTGGGTGACTCCACATCAGCCAACAGACTTGTTACCAGCGGGGTGCCACAGGGGTCAGTGCTGCCCCCCCCCCCACACTGTTTGGTATATACTTCTCAGAAGTTAAGGTCAAAACTAAAGAGTTGTGGCTGACCAAGTTTGCAGAAGACTGCAAAGTAGGTGCAATCACTGAATTCGCAAATGATGTCAGTATACTCCAGGAGGGTCTTGCACAGACCAACGACTAGTGTATTAGTCACGGTGTCAAACTGAATGCAAAGAAATGCATCATCGTTCTCTTCAGCACAAACAATGTCCCTTCACACTATCAAATCAACAACAGTACTGTAAGTACCCATGAAGTGGTAAGGGACCTGGGATCACAGGTTGACCACAACCTTAACTTCGACAACCACGTCTACTGTTGTAAGGAAGGCTTTCCACGTAGCTGACTTGATTAGTAAAGGCATCACCTCGAGAGCAAAAGAAGTTATAACCCCCCTTTACTTGACACTTATCCAACCCATAATTGATACCATTCGGTATGTACTGTACTAAGCACCTGCAGCAATTAGAGAGACCTCGGAGGTTTCTAACAAAGAAGATTAAGGGCCTCCAGCATATGCCTTACAAGGACTGACTAAAGTCCCTGTCACTGTACATATCATAAAGACTTCTTAGGGGAAACTTGTGCCTGGCCTACAGAGCAACCCAAGACCCAAACCTAATGAACTTACTGCATATCCGTAAATCAAATGGGTCTAGAGTTACCTGTTCCAGGGACTTAAATATGGCCTGCAATTTAAATAGGACATGCTGGACGGACAGATTTATCTCCCAGCGACTGCCATGTCTTTGGAACAGGCTACCAATTCATGTGAAACAGAATGGAACAGGCTACCAATTCATGTAAAACAGAGCACCTCTATGACACTTTTGAAGGGAAACCTGGATGAGAAGATGAGGCACCATAAATTCCTACCAGGGATAATGCCCACAACTCTCGTGGACATGGGCAGTTATCACTAAATGCAATCTTGGGTATTGACTAGTACTTCTATGGTATTACATTGGGTTGAAATGGCTAGGCTTAAAATGACCTCCAGTTCAATAGCCTAGTAATCTCCCATGATCTTCTATGATCCTAAATATAGAAACAATTATGGAATAAAAAATGTAATTAAATGACATGAGGAATAATATGGATTTGGATAGAACTTTTGATTTAAAAGTGTAAGACAGGTACAAAAGTGAGTCCAGTAAAAGTGGGAAAAAACAAAGTTATGGTGGCTGTAAGAAATGTAATTAATAGTAAAATTAGTAGGTTTTTCACAGGGGATAATGAAACAAAGGTTTAGTAATTAGAGAAGGCGAGACTGTAACAGAGTAATAGATTAGTATAAAAGCATAGGTTGCATTGTGGACAAATGTAGAAAGCCATGATGTTCTTCATCTCACATTGCTGCAGTCCTAACACTTGGGTAGACCGCTGTCCCTCATTCGGCCCGAATATCAGAGTATAAGGCTGACGTCGGTCAGGGCGCATTTGACTGACATCAGAACGTCAGGGTACAAATGCGCATGACCGACGTCATATCCTCAGTCTTTTTTGCCGCATGGTCCGATGCAGAAGCAGTGTTGCAAGTGCCGTTCGGCGTTCTGAAATTTTTCGAATTCGGAGTTTCAGACCGAAGTCAGAGTTGGTTAAGTACCCCGTTGGGAATATTTTGGTTTTTCTTGCCTCAGTGGTTTACCGGATGTCAGAAAAAGTGAATAACTGTATTTCTTGTGGGAAACAGATACCGCATAGAGATTATCATAATTTGTGTATACCTTGTTTAGGACCTGAGCACGGCGTTGTTGGATGCCGCTTTTGTGCTAGGTTTAATAAACGCACTATAAAGCGGAGGTTGGATTGTGCAAGGTTGGTCTTTGGGAAGCGGTGCAATTATAAAATGCCGTCGGATGCTCCGACGCCGGCTTCCTCAAAGAAGCGCAAGGACAAGGCAGTTAAACCTAGGTTAGAGGAGTCGTCCGAACCGGACGCCAGTTCTTTAGAGGTGTCAGTGGAACCGGTGGTTCCGACGGAGGCCTCTCTGGAGACCCAGGGAGAAACTTTGATTTTACAGGATGTGGCCTCCCAGGAGGCAGGGCAGGCTGTAGGGGCTTCTCAAGTAACTGTACTCCCCTCCCTTTCTAAGGGGTCTAGGCCCTCTCTTTCTGCTTCCAAGGCTTCTCCTAGTGGCAGGTCTAGTTTAGCTTCGGTGGGTGTCACTCCCAGTTCTTCAGGTGCTGTGCCTAAGAAGCACATGCTCAAAATGGCAGAGGATTTAATTACTTTAATTAGAGGCTCTATGCCCCCTCCTGATAAGAGGCCTAGGATGGAACCTGTGTTGGGGGATTATGAGCAGGCTTCGGATGTGTCTGAGTCTTCGGCTGAAGACTTGCAGGAGTATTCTCATTATTCTGATTCTGATTTGGATGATTCTACTCCTTCTGCTTCTCCTCCTGAGGATTTTTCTTTTTCAGAGACCCTTCACTCCATGAGGGAGCATTTTAAATGGGAAGGTCAGGATTTCTCTGATTCCAGGAAAAGGCTTAGGGAATTTTTGTTTTACCCCAGCATAGGCCTTTAGCTATTCCTCCTGTTCTGAATGTGGTGGAAGATGTGTTTGCAGAGGCTTCTCTTAATCCTGATTCTTTGCCTCCTGCTCCTGTTAAACCGGATAGGTATTACAGGGTGCCTGAAGCTCATAAGTATCTTTTAAGAGTCCTAGGGCAGACCCAGAAACTGTTAGCCAGGGGCCTAAGGGTGTTAAGGCTTCTGTTGTCAAAAATCCGGTTCCTGCAGATAAAGAGGCCAGGGCCTTGGATAGATGGGGAAAGAAAGTTTATACTTCTTCCACTCTAGCCATGAGAGCTTTGAATTGTCAGTTTCACATGTTGAAATATCAAAATTATCTCCTTTCTCAGTTGAAATCTAAGGTTGATGCCCTGGCGGAAGGTATTGACTGTAAAGAGTTACAAGATTTAGTGCATGTTTCTGAGCAGGTGGGTAAGCATTCTTTGCAATGTGGTTTTGATGCTGTACAGGCCTCGTCTAGGGTGGCTGCCACTGGGTCAGTTCTTCGCAGGCATGCCTGGCTGAGGGATCAAAATTTATCCGACCATGTTAAAACTAGGATTTTGGATGCCCCTTTGCAATCTGATGTCTTGTTTGGTTCTCCTGTTGAGGCAGTTTTAAAGAAAATGGAAGATAAGGCTAAGTCTATGCAGACTGTTAAAGATTTTTTGCAGGTTCAGCCTCCAAAGTTTAGTAGAAATTGGCCTACTAAAGGGTGGACGTATCCTTCTTATGATTCCCAGTCTAGGGGTAGATCTAGACGTGGCAGGGGCAGAGGTCAGGGCTCTTTCAGGCCCAGAACAGGGAGTTCTCCTGCGCAGTCTTCAAGTGAGGGCAGGGGTCAGTCCTTTCGTAAACAGACCCAATGACCTACCTTTTCAGCTGCCAGAACCTTCTCGCCTGGCAGCACCTTTGGGAGGAAGGTTGGCACTTTTCAAAGAAAATTGGAGTTTGATTACCCAAGACAAATGGGTACTGGATATCATACATCACGGTTACAGGTTTTATTTCCATACCTTGCCTCCTTTCAAAGGCATGCCAGACATTCCTCCTCAACAAAGAATAGAGGCTCACAAGCAAATTTCACTGCTACTCCAAATAGGGGCCATACAGCCGGTTCCTTTGCCAGAAAGGGGCCTAGGATTTTATTCTCGCCTGTTCCTAGTCCCAAAGAAGGGGAACACGTGGAGACCAATTTTGGATTTATCTATCCTCAACACTTATCTGGACATTCCCAAGTTCAAAATGTTGACGTTGCAGCAGCTTTTACCTCTGCTGGGCAAAGATCATTGGATGGTAACTTTGGATCTCAAGGAGGCTTACCTTCATGTTCCTATCAGACTAAGTTGCAGGAAGTATCTGCGTTTTCGAGCTGGGACTTCTCACTATCAGTTCTCTGCATTGCCCTTTGACTTATCTACTGTGCCCAGAGTGTTCACGAAAGTTCTGGCTCCAGTGATAGCTTTCTTCAGGCTAAAGGGAATACAGATCTATCCTTATTTGGACGACTGCCTGATTCTGGCTCAAGGAAGGGAAGAGCTTCTTCATCATTTGGAATATGTGATAGCAGTGCTAAGATGCCTGGGGTATTCTGTGAACGAAATAAAGTCCAGTCTAGTACCCTCTCAAGACATGTGCTTTCTGGGTGTGAGACTGAATACAGCATCCCAGATGGCCTTTTTAACCCCGGACAAACAAAAGAGTCTATCCCTTTACTTCCATCAGCTATCTCATCAGTCCGGGCTGACTGCAAGGACAGTCCTTCAAGCCTTAGGGTTCATGGCATCTTGTATTCTGGTGCTTCCCAATGCCAAACTGCATATGAGGAAGCTACAATGGTATCTCAAAAATGTATGGACTTAGCACTGCCAGGATCTGGACACTGTCATTCAAATAATACCTTGCATTCAAAAGGAATTTTTGTGGTGGGCTCAGGAATGTCACCTAAACAAGGGACTCTCTGTGACCCGGCCAGAGGCGAGTCAGATTTTAACGACAGATGCCTCAGACATAGCTTGGGGAGCTCATCTAAAGGGAAAGTGGATACAAGACAAGTGGCCTGCCAGACTACAACATCTACATATCAACATGAAGGAGATGTTAGCAGTCCAGTTTGCATTAATAGCTTTCAAGGATTTACTTCTTCCAGGACAGGTGTTGATTCTAACAGACAACACTACTGTCATGTGGTACATCAACAAGCAAGGGGGAACACATTCTTATCCTCTATGCAGGCAAGCAATGATTTTGTGGGAGACTGCTCTCAGTTTACAACTAAGTCTTCAGGCAAGGTTTCTGCCGGGAGCACAGAACTCCTTAGCAGATGTGTTAAGCAGACAAATCATGGATCCCCACGAGTGGAAACTGGATCTTCATGTATTTCAGAAACTGACAGTGTCCTGGGGAACTCCAGACATAGATCTGTTCGCTTCTCCACTAAACAACCAGCTGCCAAAGTTTTGCACAAAGCGGTTTCATCACACAGCTTGGAAAGTGGATGCTCTTTCTTTCAGTTGGAAAAATCTTCATGTGTATGCCTTTCCACCTCTGCCTCTCCTCCCAAAGGTACTTCTGAAGGTCAGACAGGACAAGCCAAGGATGATTTTGATAGCTCCAGATTGGCCTCGACAGCACTGGTACCCACTACTGAGAAGTCTAGTACGGAAGCCTCCATGGCCTTTGCCTTTGATTCCACATCTGTTGTCCCAGGAGGACAGTCATTTGCTCAATGTCAAACTTCACTCTCTTCACCTAACAGCATGGCATATTCTGTTTTAAACCATAGAGGGTCTCAACTTCCACAACAAGTTTTGAATGTGATTTTGGAAGCCAGAAGGCCTAGTACAAGGAAAGTGTACGCAGATAAATGGAAGAGATTTTTATTTTGGAGTGCAGCTAAGGATTTGGATGTTTCTGAGCCTGACTTAAGTGTGGCTCTTCAATATCTTACTGAGTTATTGGACAAAGGTTTGTCCTTCTCTTCTATTAAGATTCATGCTGCAGCAATTTCAGCTCACTACGATTGTGACCCACCATTGTTTTCTCATCCTTTATTCAAGCAATTTCTCAGAGGGGCAAAGAATATAAGACCCCCACGAAGAGCTCCTACTCCTGCTTGGGATCTCAATTTTGTGTTGGAGAAACTCACTCTACAACCTTTTGAGCCTGCAGCTACTGCTGAGTTGAAATATTTGTCATGGAAGACTGCTTTTTTGTTGGCCATTACCTCTGCAAGAAGGGTTTCTGAATTACAGGCCCTTATGGCAGTTGAGCCTTTCTTAATTTTTCACAAGGATAGGGTATCTTTACGCACCAATCCCTCCTTTATGCCTAAAGTGGTTTCTAGTGTGGCTTTAAACCAAACTATTCATTTGCCTACTTTTTATGCAAATCCCCAAACTAAAGGGGAAAAGATTTTGCACACCTTAGATGTTCACAGGCAGTTGCGATATTATTTGGACAGAACTAAAGGGTTCAGACAATCTCAGCAGTTATTAGTTTCTTTTGCTTTGTGCTCTCAGGGCAAGCCTGTGTCAAAACAAACTATTTCTAAGTGGATTGGATTTTGCATTGCTTTCTGTTATTCCCATCATGGCAAAGAGATTCCAGCTGGGATTAGACCTCATTCCACTAGGGCTACTGCCACTTCAACAGCTTTTTGAGGGTTGGCTACTAAGGATATTTTGGAGGCAGCCACTTGGAGTTCAGTGCATACCTTCTCTAGGCATTACCACCTTCCCTTGTACTCTAAATCCAGGGCTGGTTTTGCCACTGCTGTGTTGCAGGGCATTTTGGCAGCTCCTGCTTCATTATAGTTTAGCCATCCTCCCTTACCTCTGCTTTGGGATTCTACCCAAGTGTTAGGACTGCAGCAATGTGAGATGAAGAACATAGTACAGTTTTGTACCTACCATAAATGTAGATGTTCGAAGATCCACATTGCTGCAGTCCAATTTACCCTCCCTCCTTCCCCTCTGTTGTTTGAGGTGGTTGTGTGGGTTGGGTTATCCATCTGAGGTAAACTGCATTTTGTATATTGCATTTTGTATATTTTGTATATATTATACATATTTTTGGTGTTAGACTAGCTGTTTTGTTTAGTTGTGGTCTTTGGGTTTGGACCTTTCTTTTTAGGGTCTTCTGACATCTGGGGCAAGAAAAGACTGAGGATATGACGTCGGTCATGCGCATTTGTACCCTGACGTTCTGATGTCAGTCAAATGCGCCCTGACCGACGTCAGCCTTATACTCTGATATTCGGGCCGAATGAGGGACAGCGGACTACCCAAGTGTTAGGACTGCAGCAATGTGGATCTTCGAACATCTACATTTATGGTAGGTACAAAACTGTACTTTTCATGTGTGTATTGTTTGGGGGTGCTTCACCTATCTGAGAAACCCCCCTTGTGACATTTGTAGGGGTTTTAGCTCCTGTATACTCGGAGAGCATAAAAATAAACTTATGCTTGCTGGCTTACTGAAATCTCCCTTTGCAGAGGTAATCACCGCCTCCCAAGAAAGAAGACAAAAAGAGGAGTAAGTCTTTATCCTCTTCTCCTCACAAGGCTAAAATATCGGAACCGAAACCTAAGATTCCTAAGTTATCTCATAAAGAGTTGGCGACTCCAAGGCCTAAACAAACAACCTCGGCTCCAAATTCGACTCCGAAAGACCCTACTGTATGGGTGCCGTCGATCCTGTCTTCGGCACCGATCACTTTGACTGCACCAACCACGGCACTGACAACTACTGTAATATCTACTTCAGCAATGACTCACCTTTTTGTGCCAACAATAGTCATCCAGGATCCGGTCACTTCTCCCTCCCTGAACTTCATACTGGTCATTCGGCCTTGGCACAGAGTGGTGATACACTTCCTAGGACCAGATATTCCCCCTCGGTGGACCCCCTTCTATGGCCAACAGTACAGTCCCTTTCCTGGAATGCCCTGTTTCACCATCGGGGTTATCCACTCATTCCTCCAAGAGTCTGTCGGAATTGGACATAGTGAGATTGGTGGACCAGCTGTTAGTGGCCAGAGGCATTACTACACCAGTTAAACCCTCCCTCCTTTTCGGAGCCAAGGGTTCTGCTCCAAGAGCTCCACAATACTTTCCTGCTTCGACCTCCTTGCAGGTTTTGGAACACCAATCACCGACTGCAACCTTGGTTCCAGCTGCCTCACCACCAATGGTAGATCTGACATCAGTGCCAGAGACTTTTCTTTGGCCTGAGTCTACTTCGAAGCCAGGCCATCCTCGGGTCCCAGACTGGCCTGTCAGCACCGTGTAACTGGGTACGGTGCCTACCTTTCCTGTGTCGACCACGGCGCCACTCGCTTTGGCAGGCCCATCTCCTCCCGTGGCTCCCTCCTTGGCGGCGGATCCTTTGGGTGGGGTGTGACCCCAGTTCTGAGTTTGTCTCTTTAGGTTCCGGGTTCCCATCCCTCCTTGGGGGGGGGGGGTTCCTGCCTACCAAGTGATGGAGAGAGCACTAGCCTCTGCAGGCTCCCAGTTGGATCCACCAGCATTGAAGATACGCCCTCGTCTTGCCTTTGTGCCACAGCTACCACAACTCACTGCTATTGGACACTGAGCTCAGGAGCCTCAAGACATCCTTCAACAAGGTCCCCCCCTCTGCAAGTTCCTCCTCTGATGTTCCCCTCGAGGAGGTTCCCCGCAAGTGAACGTGCAAGAGAAAGCATGTTGATTCCCCAGAGGAATCACTGACCGAAGATACAGGCTACGATGATGGGGAAGGGTCCCCACATTCACCCCTGATGGTCTCTCCTTTGCAGACATCTTGGAAATCCTTAAACAATGGGGCAGTTGGAAGTCCAGCACCCCTTCCTCCGAGGAGAACGTATTCTTGCAGGCTTTCCAGGCCACACCCTCTACCTCCTGGGTGACCCCTCCCCCCTGCAGATGAGCTCATCCAGTTCATTGTGCAGCGGGCATGGAAAACTCATGATGACATTGAACCAGTTCCCTGTAGGCCAGATAAGATCCTATCACATCCTGCAGACAATCCCCATTGGTCCAAGAGCCTCCCAGTGGATGCTATGGTTGTGGCGGCAGCCACAAAAAAGGAGCTCGCAAAAGAGAGCTTTGCTCTCTATATCCCGAACAGGGAGTCCCGGGCACTAGACAAGGTTGGGATGGGGGTCTTTTCATCAGCGACCTTTACTATTAGGTCTATGAACTCTTTGGCACATTTTACACGACTTCAGAGAGACTTAATTACCTCACTCTCAGAAACGCCGGCAGGAGCAGTCTCTGATGAGGTGCGAGACAAAGTCGCCTCACAGCTTGCTACCCTGGAATCCATTTCAAATTCATCCATGAGGTTGATGTCACACTCAACTGAAGGGATGGCGATAGCAGCAAGCACTGGTGTTGTGGCTAGACGCCACACCTGGATTAGGTTATGTGATTTTGCGGACCCTTTCAAGTCTTCCTTCCTTAGAGACCTCATCTCTGTTTGGCCCTAAGGTTAAGGATACATTGGCAAGGTGTGAGAAGGACAATAAGACCTTGTCTGCCATGGGTGTCCCTTTTTCCACTCCTCATAGACCCTATTCCAGGAACCAGAGGAGTGGGAAAATGTGGTACAAAAACTCCCAAGGGCCTTTCCGTGACACATGTGGCACCCCCCCCCCCCCCCGTGGAAGAGGGGGTAATAAAAATGGAAAACATCCCTTCAGAGGCAGAGGGGGTCCACGTAACCAGAGGTCCAGAGATTCTTTCTCTGGGTAGCCCTATCAGCGCTTCTGAGGAGTGGCCCATTTGTTTGCCTCTGGAAGCAGTCAGAGATCGTATCTCCCTGCACCTCTTTGCCTGGCAAGAAATAAATACAGATTCTTGGGTGCAGACAGCAATAACCAGAGGATATCACATTCCCTTCAACTCAATGCCAAAGCCAATAAGGCGCATTCCCAACGTTCCATCCAGTCAAAGGGAATTTGCAGCTATAGAAATTCAAAAGCTTTATCAAAAAAGAGTCATCCAAGCAGTCCCTCCAGACCAGATAGAATCTGTTTTTTTACTCAAGATTCTTTTTAGTGCCAAAACAAACAGGGGACTGGAGGCCAATTCTAGACCTCAGTATCCTAAAATAATTTGTCAAACAAGTAAAGTTCTGTATGGTCACGGTACAGTCTATACTCCCTTTTTTGGGAAAAGGTGATTGGATGTGCTGTATAGATCTTCAGGATGTGTTTTACCACATAAAAATAGACAAACGCTCCAGAAGATTTCTCAGCTTCCGGCTGGGAGCCAATCGTTACCAGTTTCAAGCACTGCCCTTTGGTCTCTGTACAGCCCCCAGAGTGTTTACCAAATGCATGGCAGTGGTGACAGCTCACTTGAGACTGCAAAGATTCCGGGTGTTTCCATATCTGGATGATTGTCTACTTACCACCCAAACCAAGCATCAACTACTGTCAGTGATTCATCATACCCAACAACATCTGACTCATCTCGGCATAACAGTGAATGAGAACAAATGCAAACTTACCTCATCTTGATGACTACAGTTGATAGGGGTGGAATTCGATACACAGATTTGTCGAGTGTTCCTTCCCCCTCACAGGCTACAGAGACTCAGACTACAGCGTGATATTGAACCAGACAAAAGTGTTGGCCCGAGCGGTTCTTCAGCTCTTAGGGTCCATAGCAGCATCTATTACGATGGTTCCATTAGCAAGATTGCATATGAGGCTTCTACAATGGCTATTAATAACACAATGGTTCCCTTTGGACCTATCCGTGTCTTACCAGATCAGGATAACCAATCAGTGCAAGCAAGATCTTCTGTGGTGGATGAAGCCAGACCAAAACATATGGAGCTGTCCTTTCTCCCCTTCACAACCCAAAGCCGTAGTGTCCACAAATGCCTCAGGTGGGGGGACAGTTATCAGGGTCAGATGGTCCAAGGCACATAGTCACCCTTGGAGGCCAACTTGCATATCAATGTTCCAGAACTGAGGGCAGTGCTTCTCACGTTGCAAGCATTCCACTCTGTCCTCCCTTCAGGAATGATTGCCATTCAGTCAGACAACATGTCCGTAGTCTGGTACATAAACAAACGGAGGAACCAGATCCTACCCGTTATTTCGAGAAGCCATGAGAATGTGGCAATGGGCAATAGCTTCCAATCACTTTCTAATAGCAATGCACATTCCCAGAGATTCCAACGTGATTGCAGACAAGTTGAGTAGATGCATTCTCCTGCCTCAAGAGTTGTCCTTCAATCCTGCAGTAGTGACAGAGATTTCCAGTCACTGGGGCCAGCCTTGCTGCAACCTGTTCACTTTCCCGCAAATCACAAATGCAGCAGCTACTTTGCCCTAAGTCTCCCACAGTGGGAGTCTCCGAGGGATGCTCTGCTACACAATTGGCCCATGAGTCTTCTCTACACATATCTTCCTCTCCCTCTGATCCCACAATTCTTGAAGAAGGCTCTTCGGCTGAGAAGCAGAATAATCCTCATTGCTCCCTACCAGCCTCAACAGATTTGGTTCCCTTTCTGTGGCCTCATCTAATTCATCAACCCTGGATTCTGGATCCAACTCTGGACTTGTTATCACATCCACAGGGTCTGATTCACCCAAATATAGCGAACCTCAAGCTGACAGCTTGGTTTTTCCACTTCCATTGATTGCCAGGCAAAGTAACCTTACCTTTCCTGTCTGTCATATACTTCTGGCTTCTCATAAACCATCCACCAGGAGGCTTTACTGTAGTAAATGGAAACGATTCTCTATCTGGTGTCACAAAAAGGAAATAAGTCTCTTTTTGGCACAGATATCTACAGTCTTAGAATATCTGTCTAACCTACTTGAATCCGGAGCTCAAGCTTCTTCATTCCAAGTCCATCTGTCTGCAATATCCACTTACCATAATGGTTTTGATGGCTCCTCTCTAATTTCTCATTGACTATGTAAAATATTTCTGAAGGGAGTCCTACATATCAGGCCCCTTTTGAAGCAACCAGTTGAGCCTTGGGATTTGACCTTGGTTCTCCAGTTCTTAACCAGTTCCCCCTTAGAGCCTGCAGTCAATTATGATCTGAAATTCTTGTCTTGGAAAACCTTGTTCATGGTAGCCATTATGTCAGCTAGACATTTCAGAACTACAAGCTTTGTGTGTGAAACGTCCATATCTAATTTTTCATAAAGACAGAGTATCCCTACGAACAAATCCCTCCTTTTACCAAAAGTGATTTCTGACCTAACCATTAACCAAACGATAGACCTACCAGTTTTCTTTCCAAATTTTGTAATAAAGGGAAGTACACTTTGCATTTGCTCGATATCCACAGACAATTGTGCCTTTACCTTGATAGGACAAGGTCTATAAAAAAATCTGACCAACTGTTCATCTACTATTCTGGTCCCAGAATGGGAAAATCAGTTTCTAAGGTTACCTTATCTAAATGGCTGAGAGATTGCATCACCTACATATACCTTAATAACAAAGTTGCTATTCCATCTAGGATTAAAGCACATTACACAAGATCAGTGTAAACTTCTGTAGCTTTCCATGCAAGGGCTTCCATGGATGACATTTGTGCAGCAGCAACATGGGCCTCTTCTCATACCTTTATCACACATTACAAATAGGACATGGTCACCAGGGAAAGAGCTGCATTTGGTTCAATGGTACTCAGGAACATTCTCCCATAAGGCCTCCCAGGAAACAAGGTAGCTAGGGACTCTGTCCCACAAGTAAGGAATGAATCAAGATTAACAACATCAGATAAAGAAGGTATGTCTTACTATAATGTTCCATCTGTGTTGCTGATCTTCATTCATTCATTACAACCTGCCCAACACCACCATCCCCCTCCTAAGACTTTTAGCTATGCATGCTTTATTGAAATGTTTTTTAGGGTTAGGCCAGATACCTTCCAGCTAATATACTGTCTTGCTGAAGTCCCTAGGCTGGTTCTGTTTATCATTTCATACCATTTTTTCCAACCTCACCTGGATTCCATACTCTGCAAGAATATGAATTCACCCCTTTCATCTGAATTCTCAGGATCATGTTAAGTTCCATCCAGAAACAAATTGGTTTACTCATTCTCCTAGCTTTATAATATTGCCATCCTACATATAGTATACTGTAGTTCTGCCAAAAGCTGGGGAGCCTTATACCCTTATTTCTCCCTAGGCCACCACCATTTTTTTCCTATTCATCCTTGATTTTTGGCAGGTTCATATAAAGTCAGCTATTAATTTTTTTGTATAATTTTTACAAGATATAAAAGGAGTTTAAGGTAGAATGCACATTTTTGTGACCTGAATTCTACTTGGAATGAGATGCAATAATGTTTCCAGTTAGTTCATTTCCCTTTACCCACTCATGTAGGAGTTTGACATTCAGTTTAACAATCTTTGCCATATTCTTACCCAAATTAATTCCAAAAAGCACGCACTCATTAATCTGTAATGGAATGTCATCCTCATCTTTTGTGTGTAAGTGGAAGAATACTCCATTAGTTAATGCTAAGGTGGATTGGACACTCCAAGTTGGCCCTAGGCATGAGTGTGTGCATGTGTGTGCCTTCTGTGGAAGGTTGGGCACTGGGCTGGCAACTCAACACCGTAAAACTCCACTGCCAGTCATGAGCGGACAGGTGATCCACTGTGGCAATCCCTGACCGGGAAAAACCGAAAGAAGAAGAAGTTAATGCTAAGTCAAAGACCTGATCTAGCTGAAAACTGCTTTATCCCATGCAGTACTGTTGCCAGCCATACATGCACATCCTCCAACCACAGGACCCCATCATCTGCAAACCCTCATGTCAAAAGCAATGAGATATTTGAAACTTCTACACCTCTTCATGGAAATGCCTTCTGAAGAAGCCTATCCAGAGGAAATACCACCAAATTAAATAATGAGGAGAGATTCCTGCATCAAAATTTGACTTAGGCTCTTTTTAGTAGTTCATGCAATCAGCCACTACAAATGAGACTATCTGTGACAGCAAAAACACCTTTCAGTTTTCTGTGCATTCAAACAAAAGCATGTAAATGATATATAGGTACAGAGGTACTTACAAGGCTGTTGATCTTTAAGGCTCTTTTGAGGCCTAGCCATGCATTCCCAAGATGTTTGTAGCCCTTGTATTATAAGTATGACTAAGCCAGAGCCCTTGTATTTTAAGTACAAGTAGTCCAGCCTTGGGCAGACATTTACATATTACACCTTTCCATAAGGGACAAAGGTGATAATCAGGAATGAATTTGTGGTTTTCCATCAATTTATCCAAATTACGCTTAAATAAAATGAGAGACCATGTAAAATACTGCTCAGGAGGAGGAGAAAGATTTAAGGGAAGGGAGGAATTGAGTGATGTATGTTGGACTTAAAGACAGTTGTTATAAAGAAAGAGAACATGTAATGTATAATGCCTGTAAATTAAAAAGAAATGTAACCTGGTTTGTTTTCTCATCTATTAATGTATGTTTATCTGTGAGTTAAGTGATATTTGTAATAAAGGTGTTTTAAAAAATTAGAGTGAGAGACGTACTTTGCTTATGTTGATCAACGGACAATTCCAGAGAAGTGGTATTCTCTGCAACCTCAAATCAACATGCTCTATTTATGTTGTAGACAAATTTGAGATTTGTTGAGTGGGTGTTTGTGCCAACATTGGACTTGCGGATATGCAGTAAGTCTAAAAGTATGGGATCAGCTGAGGCTCTGTAAGCAAGGCAGAAGTTGCCCTCAGTAGCTTGTAGGATACCAAGAAGAGGACAGGACTTTGAGGCAGTCAGTGTATAGTTTTTATGATTCAAGCCTTTGATTTTCTTGGTGAGAAAGTATTGCAGTCATTCAAGTTGCTTCAAGTGTTTTAACATGTACATAGCAAAGGGGACATTACACTCAATGATCAGCCTGACATTATACTCAATGATCAGTCTGATAAATGGCAAATAAGTTGGAAAGATCCCATCCCTTGGCTTCGACGCCATACCCTTACTAATAAGCTGCGCAATGATGAATGACTCTTAAAATAGTGGATACGTGGTAAACAAAAGACAGTTCATTGTCTATATAGGTTCCCAGGTCCCCAGCTAATGGATCGATTTTCAGGGGTGTGCTGTTGATGTAATGGTTAGAAGGGATGTCATGCTTGCCAAAGGGCACCATTATACATTTCTTGGCATTTATTTCTTGACCATGGTTTTGATACCAGATATTTGTGTAGGAAAGGACTCTTGGAGGATTTTAGTGTCTTTTAGAGTTCATGATGGCACCAAGTTTGCCGTCAGCTGCAAGCTCGGTCAACCATAAACATGTAACATTAAGTTTTGAGCTCTGAGAAGTAAATATCAAGGAGTATGACCTGAGGACTGAACCCTGAGGGAACATCACTAGTTACAGGTCTTTTGGAGGAAATAGAGCCACCCACTCTTGTTTCTTAGTTCTATTAGTGAGCCAGTTTGCTGCCCGATTGGTTACAGATGGATTTATATTTAGCTGGGTGAATTCATCAACTATACCTGAGTGTGGGATGATGTTGAATGCCTTTGTGACGTATAGATATGTGGTGTGTACCAATTTTCCCTCATCCATTGCTTCAGTAATCTTCACAAAGAACTCAACCAGGTGAAATAGGCAGGATCTGCCCTTGACCAAACCAAACTGGCTATGGTCAAAAGTTTGTAGGTTGCCTATATCTTTATTTATTAATTCTATAATAATCCTTTCTATAGCCTTACAGATGAGGCTAGTCAGACTTAAGTGTGTAACTCCCTAGAACTGTTGATGCCCCACCTTTATGCATATGGAAGATACCTTGCAGTTATCCTATACAAAGCCTATTTGGAGGCTGATAATGAATACCCTCTGTAGTGGGTTTTACAGGTCCTGTTTCAGGCTGACCAATAGGCACTCTGATATGTTATTCAGCATTGTTATTGTTCTTGGACAGTGCACTGAGGACTTGTTCTTGGGAGATTTGGGGGGATGGTGTTGATGTCAGTATGCCATCTGGTAATATGGGGGAAAGAGGGGGAGGGTGAAGATACAACAAAATGTATCCACTAGTAGATTGTCAATCTCCTGTGGGTCTGAGTATGTAATATAATTTGTTATTAGCTCAGTGCAGTGCTGAATTTCATTTTTGAGGTTTCTAACATAGTTAAAAAGGATTAGCGGTTGTCTTTAGCCTGGATAGCTGTTTGTACATCATATCTAGCTTTGGCTGATTTGATCCCAGGACAAGAGTTCCTTATTAAGTTTAGCACCAGAATTTTTTAACTAGAGAGTTACATTTATTTTACATGCAATAAGCTTTTTTTTTTTCTTTTATTGTAGAGTTGTTTATATTTGAATTCCACCATTTGGGATTATTTTTAATTTGATATTGCATTTTCTTCAGAAAGAGAAGCATCTATGCAGCTATTAATGTCTGCATAGAATTTTGTAATAAATGATTCTGCATATGCAAAGGGGTCATCAGGTTGGAAGGGGAATCTGAATTTGTCCAGGTCATCACTCAGGTTTAGTAGATTAGCTTTAAGATAATACCAAGTTATTGAAGGATTTTTCAGGCTTCAGTCTTCTGGTTACTGATTTAGGGTGCAATTTGAAAAGGGAGGAAGATACAACTGTCAGGGAACATATTTGTCCCATACTGGTGAGAACCAACTCCAGGATTTTATCGCCCCATGTTAGGGTGTGGAATAACTCCTCTAATAAGTTTGTATTTATGAAGTCCAGAAGTCTCCTGGCATATGTGTTAGGAAATGTATGTCTCTCATTTGATGGAGGGGTATTTGGAATTCCCTAAAAGAATGCTGTTTGGTCAAATGCATAGGGACTCCATATTAGTCAAGTAGGTAGTATGGGCCGAGGGGGGGGTCCTATAGGTAGCTATGATGTGATAAGGAGTCATGGAGGAGTTCAAGGTCATTAACCTGTCTAATGATTCTGCTCCTCAGGATGGACCCAAATAGAAATTTGTTAATTTAGAAGAACGTTGTAATAGTTGTAAGTCCCAAATTTGCCAATGTTTCACACCATATACCCTGTGAGACCATAATATGAATTTGAAACTCTATTTACAAGATCTCTTAACCCAGTCCAGTGCTTCTGCTCTATAGACAAAGAAGAAAGCTTCAACTTTGATCTCAGAATTGAACATTTGTTTGATATGTGAGGACATAACTTTTTGTCAAAAAGCTCAAAATGCATTTAGTGCAAGCTAAAGTATAAACCACCAGAGCTCCACAGGCACTATCTCAGCTGCTTACAGTCATATACTGCAGACTGGACACAACTGCAGAGCTGTCAAAAAAGAGTTTGGTCCCCCCTCAGCCTCCATTTGCCTGCTCTGTGACTCTCTGAACAAGTTACTTAATCAGACATCTCTCCTGGATGGAGTCTAAAAAGGTCCATGTCAGTGCTCTACCCTGGTTAACAAATATGTGTTTAATTGTATAATATAAATGTGTGTGTGTGTGTGTGTGTGTGTGTGTGTGTGTGTGTGTGTGTGTGTGTGTGTGTGTGTGTGTGTTTACATGTGTGTATCTATCTATATATATATATATATATATATATATATATATATATATATAAAACCTACTGGGGCACAACTGGGCAGTAGCAGTATCTGCATGGAAAAAAGGATTGGCAGTCTGCCAATGTAATATGCCATGAGAACCCTAGGGTGTACCCATAAAGTTGTCAGTTTCTACTTGAGGGCATATAATCTTTGTTTATGTATATATATTTATGTATGTATGTGTGTGTGTGTGTGTGTGTGTATACATACACACACACACACACACACACACACATATATATATATATATATATATATATATATATATATATATATGCATATAGCTATTTACAGTGGATATAAAAAGTGCACACACCCCTGTTAAAATGCCAGGTTTTTGTAATATAAAAAATGAGACCACAATAAATCATTTCAAAACTTTCCCACCTTTAATGTGACCTATAACCTGTGCAATTCAATTTAAAAACAAACAAATCTGGTTTTACAAAGGGTGTTAATTTTTTGGTTTCTTCTGTTACTTAAGTGCAGAGTAATAAGTGTCTTAAATGGTCTGTTCATTTTACTGTTGTAAAAGTAACCACAGGTGAATATTTAATGTTTTGTTCATTATTTGATATAATGGAAAATAAACTTTCTTGATTTTTTTGATATACTTGCCCATCCCAAAATGGTGACAGGTATAATGGCCTTTTACAAAGGATGTAAGTACAGTTTACATATGCCAACTATGGATCTTGTTTCATCTGTCATTCTACTCCAACTGTTGGCTACTGAGCCACTTGATCTGATCTAGCCATTAGCCCGTGCCCCTAGCTTCAAGCTCCTTCAGACTTTTTCCCCATAATCCCATTGTGCCCTTCTCCTCCTCAGATCTCATTTGCCACCATCTTGAACAATCTTCTGCTTACAGCTTAGTGTTCCTTCGTTTGAAGTTTTTATTTTAGTACTTATTAACACTTGTTGTAGTTGAAATTAGGACTTCCTATACTCATATTATTCCAGTTTCATTCTTTAAAAGTTTATCTGATTTACTGCCTTTTGTCTTGCTTCTTCTTGGTGTCTAGGCAGTTTGTCTAGTGTCTTCTCAATTAAAAAAATGATAATACACACACACACACACACACACACACACACACACACACACACACACACACACACACACACACACACACACACACACACACACGCACAAACACAAACACATACACACATAGTATTTTTATGAGAAGCTGTAAACTTTGCTAGTTTAGCTTTTATTGGTATCTGTAGATCAGACATTAAGAAAGTGTGTTAAGTGTGGACATTAAATTCCCCCAGGATGCCCAAGATGTATGCATGGTGTGCCTGGGACTAAAACATCTTCATGTTGTTTGTGCTATTTGTAAAGGGTCTGGACCTAGGTCTCTAGCTGACAGGCACAGTGAATTAATAATTAAAGGATTGCTCCTGCAAGATCCCTCTACGTATGACTAGGCAGAAAAAAGAACAGATAAGTTCAGGGAGATAGACCCAAAGGAAAAGAAAGCTAAAGATCAGGTCCTTCCTCCACACCCAATGTAATGAGATTTTTTTTTCCAATACCTACTCTGACACACAAGTCCCAAGTTCTGGAGACCACTATTATCAGAAACAACTCACCCTCCAGGACATTTCAATAGCATGCTTTCAAAATGGTACTATTCTGTTTTTTTTTTTTTTACTTCTAGACCAGCTTCTGTTGCATCCTTAAAAACAGTATATTCCTTTTGAAGCACCATTGAAGCAGATTGGGAGCCCATGATGAGGGCATTTTTAAAGAAGCCTATAAAATTAGGTATCATCCAATCCCCCTCTGTTTCTGAGGCTGATCAGCTTGGTTCCCCCTTTACCACTTTTAGCTCCTTCCCTGATGCCAGTGTCAGCAAAGTTGTCCATAGAGCCTAGTCTCCAGCCAGAACCTATCTATTTGGCTCTGAAAAATTTGCTACCTTGACACCAATGCTCACACACCCAGCACACTTGACTCTGACATAATCTGTGTCGAGTGGATCCTGGACCCCAGTACTCGATGTCAGGTCCTTAGCACCATCCTTACTGGCAACTCATTTGGAGCCATTCCCTGTGTCCAAGTTCTTTGACTTTGAACCATGGGTGCAGGTCTCCTCCTCTGAACCTTTGGGGTCCTCAGTATCATGCCTATCTTCTTCAGTGCTGCTGACATCTACTTAAGTGGGGGATGTAGAAGTGCCAGAGAGAGGTTTATCTGTGTTTTTGGATTCTGAATCTGCCCTTGAAGCAATGGAGAGGCTGATTGCCTCATTTTGATGACTCCACACTCTTCAGACCAATGGTGAAAGAAGTTAACAAGGTGGGAAAAGGAAGGGAAGACACTGTCTTTCATGAAAATCAGATTTGAGAAACCTCCACGATCCTCCCACAAACTTTTGAAGGGTTTCAAGTCCGTTTGGTTTAGAAAATTCCAGCATCAGCCCTATAATTCCTCTACAGATTGGGACTGGAGCAACCATGGCAGGCAAAGCTTATTTAATGGATGCCAACCCTGTGGTCAAGGAGGTCTGTTGAACCAAGGATATAAAAGGCCCTTTTCAAGCAAGCAGGCTCAGCATCTCTAAAGGTTTGCCTGAATGTCTAGTTTTGGAGACAGTTGGGGGCATTTGTCTCTGTATTCTACTTCATAGATGGTCTTCGCCATCCAGGAGGTCTTACCAGACTAGAGAGGTGCAGGAATATATTCCAGATTCTTTTTAGTACCAAAATAGATCAAGGACCTCAGACCAGTTCTGGATCTCAGCAACCCTTCAGGATAGTTACAGTGATTTTGCCCTCCCTTAAGACAAATGACTTGGTGTGCTGTATAGAACATCAGGACACTTACCTCCATGTAAAGATATCAAAGAACTCCAGAAGATTTCTGTGCTTTCTGATAGGAGACAGTCACTACCAGTTCAATGCCTTGCCCTTCAGACTCACCAGAACCCCTGGATGTTCATCAAGTGCATGGCAGTGGTCACAGCCCATTTTTGACTAAAAGGAATGCATATCTTCCCTTGCCTAGCTGCAACAACAAAATAATTATTATTAGCATCCATAGACTGCTTGTACTGCTCTACATATTTATAGGTATCCCTGTAAATTACCAAAAATAACATCTACAGCCCAAACAACAAATCACTTTTATCAGCTGACAGACTATCCCTCCTGTGTACAGTTCAGATGCTCTTAAGACTTCAGTCTTCTCAATCATCCTTGTTTCTCAGGGCAGTACAACTTATAGCGGTATGCATCACCATGGTTACACATTCCCATTTTCACGTTATGTTTCTTCATTGGATACTTTCCACTCCATGATCCCATCTGTCAGACCAGTGATTGAGAGCAATCCCACTAACCCATACATGCAGGAATAATTTAAACTGCTGCTTGACATCCTCAGCTATTCACATAGGATGACCATTTGTACACCAGCTCCTTCAGCACTGGTGACCATGGGTGCCTTCTGTATGGGGTGGACATGGGATTTTTTGTGGGGAGGATGGTCCAAAGAACACAAAATCAACCAGTGGCCAATCTTCAACTAAACATCCTGGAGGTGAATGCATTTCTCCTAAAATTGCAGGAATTTCAAAGCCTCCTCTGTCTATGAGTGATAACTATACAATCAAACAGTATGGTGTTTGAGTGGTACATCAACAAGCAAGGAAAAAACAAGTCCTATCCACTCAGCAGAGAGGCCATGAAAGTGTGACAGTGTGCATTAGATTCAGGTCACTTTCTGGTTGCAGTGCAGATTAAAATCATCTGGCTAATAGATTGTCTCAGCAGGTCTATCTTAATGCCTCATGAGTGACCCCTCAGTCCAGAAGTGGTTCACAAGCCTTTCACTCACTCATTTGCATGTCCCTCTAACACCAAGTGCAGAAGGTAATTCACCCTAAGGCTGTCATCACATGAAGCTCTTTTCAGTCAGTGGCCCCCTCAGTCTTCTTTATGCCTTTCATCCAGTTGCCCTAATCTCAGTGT